>NW_003546640.1:63497-83835 GCF_000090795.2 Amphimedon queenslandica | reverse complement strand
TCATCCACACTCAGCTGCAAATAACAACTGAGTGAGTTATTCCACCGTACCTTGTCCTGATGGACTGAGACTAACTCTGATGATAGACACTAGTCATAGGACTCAGCTGAATGCACTTCTATCTTCCTAGCAATGGAGGGGCAAGCGCCCTGGCTCCTGAAAGCAAAATTTAGAAAAACGGGAATGGCCAATGGTTGAGAATATTCCTATGACAAAATGCTATAAAAGCCAAAACAGCAACCAAAGAGCTTACATAAGAGATAAATAGAGTATACTGAAACAAAAGAACAGCTCAAAGTGGCTCCCACAGCTAGAATGGGTGAATAAAAGAGAAGATTGTTTAGCCTGTCTTTCCCTCCAAAAATCCGCCATTTTACCACCACTTTGGGTGCGCGTTAATTAGAATCATTTTGGTGCATAAGGTCCATTGGTTTGCAAGTTCAGTGTACATGTAACTTGCTGAACTACCGTATGGCTAGAAATTTCTGTGGCCCAAAATTTTTGCAAATTTTGCGAATTTTGCGAATTTTGCGAATTTGAACAAAATCGCAAAAAAATCCTCAAAAATAGGTAAATTAAAAGGTGTGGCTCACCACACCTTTTCTCAGTGTAATTATAGTAAAGTGCTTGGCGTGTTCTCGGTACGTACTGTTCCAGTACAATTTTAAGCAGAGTCAAAGAGTAATCCTATCTTGCCTATTAAACTGATAGAGCTTTGTGTCATCATCAACTATAGTTCAGGTAAGTAGTGAAGAGCAGCCATTGATCAGTAGTGTGATCAAGTGAATTTGCAAAAATAAAATCCGCAAAAGCCATTTTTTGGCAATTCGCAGAAATTGTGGGCCACAGAAATTTCTAGCTATATGGTACTTGTGTGTCTTGTTACTCTATTATCGTGTAACATGTGTATCCCTTTGTTTATTTCTTTGTTTATAGGTTAACAGAAGCTTTTAATGGTTGTAAAGACAAAGTTTGGTATTTGACTTCCATACAGACACAGATGGACTTGATACAGTCAGCAGTATCAGTATCAATACTTACCAATGAGCTGGTACCATCACTGTCAGCTGTCATTAAACAAATGGATGGACTATCAAGATTATATGCTAAAACTGGATACATTGCAGTTGTACTAAAGAAAGTAATAATTTTACTTACTGTGTTTTCATGTACATCTACGAACAGTGTACAAAATGCAATATAAAAACACCAGACAACCCTGAATTCCTATACATGTACTCAGTAGTGTTGTTCTAGTTCTTAATTGTTTTTAAAATTAGTTCTATAGTTTTAGTTCCATACTAAACCTGTACCTATTAGTTCTAGTTCCAGTACTAAACCTGTGACTGATGTAGTTCTAGTTCTAGTTCCAGTACTAAACCCGTAACTAGCATTAGTTCTAGTTCTAGTTCAAGGACTAAACCTGTAATTGAAATAGTTCTAGTTCTAGCTCTAGGACTAAACCTGTAACTATAGTATTGGTTCTAATATGAGTACTATATGTGCAACTGATATAGTTCTAGTTTTAGTTCTAGTACTTAGGTCTACATGTAGTTCTTGTCCTAGCTAGAGTCTATTTTGCTAGTAAAAGCATACAATATGTGTGAATCATGTGATATTGTCTTTGCTAGCTAAGTGGCTTCAGTTCAAAAGTCCTAGTTCTAGTTTAGTTTTTTCAATTCCTTTAAATTAGTTTCAGTTCTAGTTCTAGCTCCCTTCAGATTCTTGGAGTAATTCTAGTTCTAGTTCCCTTTAGAGTCACTTCTTTAGTTCTAGTTTTAGTTCTAGTTCTCCATAAATTCATGTATTAGTTCTAGTTCTAGTTCTAGTTCCCATTAGATACATGTAGTTAGTTCTAGTTCTAGTTCTAAGAACTAGAACTACATGTACATGTAGCTGAAAAAAGCTAGAACTACATCAGATATAGCTCTAGTTCCAAAGAACTAGAACAACATGAAGGCATTCATGCACGTTGACATGTACTTGCATGTATGCACTTGTAATTTTTGTATAATTTAAATGCATGTCGTACATGTATTATTCACATTTACATTCTATACACACATGTGTAGTATTTATTTGTATTATGTTTTTGCAGGTATCAAATCAGTTGACAGTAAAGTGCCAGGATATACTGTACACCAGTTGTAGACATTCCATTAAGCAACAAGAGACTGATGGAGTGCCTAACTCCATTTGGGGCCTGATATTTAATGATGAGAAGGTGGTCGAAACTGCCTCACTCACCGCCTCTCCCACATTGGTTGATTTTATGATGAGGTTGAAAGATGTTATTGATCTTGCTGGGGTGTACAAAGACACTGTGCATCATCTAAAAGACACTTTACTTATTCAGCAGACATTTACTACTGGAGGAGGAGCTGTGGGTCTGGTTAGTAAACGTCCTGTTGTCAAGTCTTTGGTTGCTGGGGCAAGGGGAGGAGCTAAGAAGATGAGCTTAATGTGCTCTAGTAATAGTACATTGCATGCAGCTAGTGATATTGGCGGTATCTCAATGCCTCATATACAGTCTGGCCTGTCTCTCTCACTTGTATCTGATATTATGATGTCCCTTTCTGATCTGTCTGAGAGGTGTACTCAAGTAATAAAGCTTATTGAGTCAGTTCGTACTCTAAAGAATCTCTGGCCTAGACTTACTGGACTGCCAAGAGTAGAAGGAATATGGGACAACCCCATTGAGGAAAAGAAGGATAAAGAAGATACGATAGATGCATATTCAACATGTTCTTCCTCTCCCTCTCTCTCTACCTTCTCTTTGGTATATTCTAGTGAAGATGTGGACAGCATTGCTTACTTAGTAAAGTCTGTTCTGTCGTCATTGATGAGTTTATTTGTTGACGGTACTCCTAATGGTGCCATTCAAGTATTTGCTGTCAGTGGTAGAGATAAGATAGTATTTGATCCATTGTATAAGAGATATGAAGAAATATTGAGCACAGTGCAGGGACATATTTGTAATTATTTGACAGTAAGTTTATTTACTATTGTACATGTACACATACATGTGTAAATTGTCAATTAAATGCACATGTGCATTGCATATGCATGGACACTTGCTCTTGATATTAATGGCAATGGTGTATACCTACATGTGCATACATTATACGTTTATGTATGAATTATTGCCCTTTTGTGTAAGCTAGCTGCCAAATGCAATATTACACACATACATGTACCTTTTGTTGTAAAATGTTATCTCAATTGTCTATATTTCTCTCATATCTTTTCTTTTCTTTCTTAATTAATCGACCCACTCTCTTTCTGTCTCTTTTTATACAGTCACTTATTAATAATGTTCAAGAGTCTGACAGATCCTTAAGCATACTCTCAAGGTAATGATAATATAATTCAACCTGTTTAATAATGAATTTATTTCTCACACTTCACAGGTTCAATTTGATATCCTCTTGGCCAAGGATGCAGTCTACACTTCACCAGTGTTTAATGATTGCTTTTAAAAAATACTCCAATGAGTTGAACTTATTGCAAAGATGTTATGAAAATCAAAAAGTAGAGTTAATTAATAGAAAGTAACATTAATTTTATTACAAATATTTTTAGAGAAATCCTCCATTGCCTAGAGGTAGGGCACCAGTTATGGGGGCAGTCGAATGGGCTCGGGGTTTGTTAAAAAGAGTAGAAGAACCTATGTTGGTTTTTAGAGAAGATTCTATGCTAATGAAAACACCAGTTTAGTGACATAATAGTAATGATATTATTTGTTGTACTTGTTTCCCTTACAGGAGTCTCATCATGTGTGTACCTTACACAATATATTGGCTACTACCTTAATTCAGTATGAGGCAATATTGATTAGGCAGTTGAAAGAAAGGATGGATAAAACACTAAATGTTCTTATGACGTCACCACTATTGAGACTGGAGGATAATGAGTCCACTGGTAATAAGAACACTGAAATCACTGTTAACTCTGATAATGGGTTAGTATTTTACTGTATCAAAATCTCTTTTAATTACATTATATGTACATGCATGCCTGTACATGTACATGCATGTACATGTACATGTACATGCATGAACATGTACATGTACACATTTAAAAATTCTCTGCACATGCTTGTAGAACTTAATGTACATTACATAATTAAAGTACATGTGTACATGTACTCCATCATGTTGTCTGGAGCAAACAGTAGCTTGATGGTAGAATGGAATGAAGAATGTATTAATTGGGCAGAGAGCGATGAATTAAACAGACAAGCCAATCTTTTAGAACTTGTCGCTATAGTATGTTTATTGTTACAGTACATACATGTATGACTATACTGACTAGGAGGAGCAGTGCAGTGTAGTAAAGTGAAACACTCAACAGATACTTGTACATGCATGTACTTTACCTGTTAATTTCTCTTTGCTATTGCATGTATTCTTTGTACCTTTTTTTGTACATGTACATGTAGTATGAAATAGTGCCACTTACAATGTATATTTCTTTCTTTTTCACTCTTAGGTTATTGCAGTTGTTACAAGAATGCAAAGCAATGAAACAGCTACTTGTACCATTATCTTCACCTGCTCAATTGTTTCTGGGGCAGGAGTTGAGGATTAAACAGTTCAATCAACATTTACATTTTGCTGTCAGTGTATTTAGAAATACTCTCAATAAGATTGATGATAAATTAAATCCTTTATTTGATGAAACTATTGACACTGTTTTGAGGTATGTGCACATGGTAAATATTACACCATATATTTTATTATAATAATGTACTAATTGTTATGTACATGTATAATTGTTAATGTACACATATAATTGTTATAATAATGTACTATTATTGTATTGTAGACATGTAGTTTATCTTTCTGTTTGCAGAGGTGTTTTCAATGGCCCTATTTATTCATTGCATGAAAATCATGTGAATCATTACATGTTGTTCAGGAAGAATGCATGCACATGTAATGTTTGCATCTCTATATAATGAACATTCAATTGTAATAATTACAATAATAGAAACAACACTTTTGCTGCTCATCACAGCACTTTTTCTTGTCATTACTTTTTTGTCGAATACATTTACTGTAGTTATACATGCACTGTAGTTATACAAAATGGGGATAAGTTGAGCAAAATAGCAAAATTTGTATGCTTTATACATGTACCTTATTAACTTCTTGCTTTATCATCAGGCCTTAATGTTTGTTGATGATATCTAAGACAGATTAACTTTTTAAGAAACTGTCAACAACATACATTTGTACAAAAGTTTCAGAAAAGGAATGCTCGAGGTACACGTAATACTGAAAATGTTTGTACAACGTTTTCATACTGATAAATGGTTGTGACCAAAATGTTAACTCTTTAATCATATTTTATAGCTATTTATTGCAAATAGAATGCAAAGTTTTATTGCCTTGGGGAAGTTGTGGTGTCATTTTATCATTTATTATTGAACTTTTATTGTCATATCCATCTTAGATTTTACTTACCTGGATGGACTACATTAAGCTGGAGCTCGCTTAACATTGATCCTTACTTACACTTATTGGATGTATCCACTGGATTATTGGACTCCAGCATTTGTAAATGTAATGAAATATTAAATGACAGGATATACCCTCTAATCGATGGCATCATTAATACTGATTTAATTGATGTTAAATTAGCTACTAGTAAAATATGGGTGAGTTATATGTTTGTAATGACAGACATTTACACTGTATGTTACATGTTTAATGAAGTGCATGCATGTACCATGTACATGTATTTGTGTTTGTCTTTGTTTATATCTACATGTACATGTACATGTATGTCTATGGTCATAGCAATGGTGGTGAAGTTTGTTGTTTTACATTGTTTTAGTTTTTGTAAGTGTTCATGTAAGTTTTATTTTTTGTAGTACATGTTAGTACATGTAACTATTTCTTTCAGTTTTTAAAATATTTTATTGCTTTAATATGTACATGCATACACATACATGTATGTACACGTGTGTGCATCTACATGTAACTCTGCATAATTTGATTATGCAAGCACATCATGTGTGCTTGTATTGGAAGTTTAGATATGGAAATGCCTTAGTTAGCATGTACCGTGTATCTGGAAATTTTTGTCTGTACATGTATTTAATTTTTGGATGCATGGCTTTGTGCGAAATTAAAATTTATGATAATTAATTTATTTACGCATACATGTACATTTTGCATGTGGATACCACAAGACACTTGCACTATCATCACAAAATGGCGCTGCTTTGTTTCTTCCAATTGAAGTGTCTCAGATCTCCTAGTCTCCTACTGCAGTTGGCAGACAGTCCAGATAGTAAACATGGTTGCTTCTCAAACAGAGGTGCTCTGTGCGATCCTTTATAAGATCTTTAAAATTTTTTATGTTATTAATTTTCGGACAGGATCCACTTTGTGAAAATAAAATACATGAATTTATTCTGTCTGAAAATTTTCTCCTATGAAAACTACCTGATATAGGTACATGTACATGTACATGTTTGCATGCATGTAAACTGGTACCATTTATCCACTTTTGGAATTTAAAACTTCTTCACTTTCTTAGTAGTCATTTATACCAAGCCTTTATACCAATTAAAGTTGCAGCATTGTTGTTCCAACCTTGTTACAAAGTTGTTACAATTATTTAATAGGTTGTCACTACATGTACACAATGTACGTACCTGCATGGCCACAACTTTGTGAAAACCTTGAATTTAAAATGGTACCGACCTTGTGACAATTAATCCTTAATTGTCACAATGTAATATTATACATGTATGTCTGTATAAGTTATTATTGTGATATCATACAAAATTATTCTCAGTGTCCAGATGCTTGTAATCTTCATCTATCTAATGTGTGATAGTGGATATAAATGACTGTGTATGTGTCTACTGTGTTTTAATTTGTGTTTGTTAATTTCACATGAATTGCCAAATTTTTAAAAATTTAATTAAAGGTTTTTGTGTAATATAGGAGGCTTTATTGTAATTCCAGCATAAAATTTATTATTCAAAAATTCTTTGCACTTTATGTTTATCCATGTGCATATACATGTACAATGTAGGTACCTAGTGAATTCTCTCATTCAATGAAGTCACAAATGGAATCTAAAATTGACGAAATGATGATTAAAGTATCAGATATCAAGACGTCGTTATTTGATATATTTACTGAAATTCAACTAACTCATTCTAAGCTTAAAAAATTGTTATCTGATCACAGCAATAATATGAATAAAAGTAAAGATTTCATACCACTAGTACTACCAGCAAATAATACGACATCACTAATGAGAGGAGGAGTCAAAAAGCCAAAGAAATTAGCCTCGTCAAAACAGACACTAGGAGCTAGTAATGGCAATAATAAAAAGAAGGCACGAGAACCCCAATTTACTGATGCCATGCAGAAAGTGTTGTTCAGATTTTCCACTCTAGTGCAAGTAGCTATTGGTGAACTTATCTGTAACTCAATAAAAGTACTATATGATATAGTATGTGTTGACATTAAAGGAGAAGAAGAGAATGGAGGAGTCCAGAATAAAAGAGAAGACAGCAGCGTCACTACATCTTCAAATACCATTCTGTTACAATTAGAATTAATGCTTTATATACCAAAGCTAGTTCTAGTTCCTAATATACGTGATATATATGACATTGTGGTAGAGCTATTATTGATGATAGCAGGTCTGTTTAACGGAGTGGATATGTGGGGATTCGAAAGACGAGAAGAGGAAGTTGAGGAAGAAGAAGAGAGTTTGCTTGAGTCTAATAGGGAGAAGGTTGTTGACACTGTTCATGATATTAAGCAAAAGTTGAAGAGTTATTTTGAAGGTATTTTAATTATTGTCAATTTCAAACAATGCTAACATGTTACGGCAGTATGTATTACCATATCTTTTGTAAAGACATGTGAAATTTACGTGCATGTACATGTACATTATGCACTGCATGTACATTGTACATGTATTAATTTATGTATTAATGAACAAGCATGTACATGTACGTGTGTCCCACACTGTATATACTGAAGCCGTTTAGGATGTTTTTTGCTCCATTCTACTGTCACGCTACTGTCTTCTAATGTCCTGCTACTGTTGCAGTAAGCATGCGCAGAGAAGGAGCAACAAACTACCTATGCAAAAGTAGAGTAACTGTGGGGTAGCTACTTAGCCTTTTTTTGATACATGTATGTACTGTATGTGTTTACATGCATTTTATATCTGGTACATGTACATGTGCACTGTACATTGTAAATTTTCCCTTATGCATATATTTCTCTCTCTACATAGCTCTAGTCCCGCAAGTGTCATATTTCACTGATTCTTTAAAAAAATTTGATCATCTTTGGAAGGAAGATTTGGTTTCTGCTCACATTAAGTTTCAGCGTACAAAGCCACATCCATGTGATTGGAAATTTAAAGTATTGCAGTTAGTGGAAATAGAAAATGAAGTAATAAATTACAATAATTAAAATTTTAATTGCATATGTACATACACGCGTGCATGTACATGATGATATCAAGATATCAATTTTTATTGTGTATGCATGTGTTTTACCTGCTATATGTTTATGTACATGTGGCAAAGTTGATATTGATATTTTCATTAGATATTATGTATTCCAGTGTCACTAATATTTGGTCCGGTACATCTCATTACAACTCCTCTTAAATCAACTTTAAGGTCTCTGTCATCAAACTGGAAGACACAGTTCTCCACACACCTACACTTAATGGCAAGGACTGCTTTAAAAACTCTAGTAGAGCAACAGGTCACAATGTCTCAAGTACTTACCTCAGAGGTGTGTACTGGGGATCTTACCTTTTTACGTGAAGTATTGGAGTTGTTAGAACATATGGATGATTTACAGCATTCCATTGATGATCAATATTTACCTGTTGAAGAAATGTACTTACAATTGAAGTATGTGAAGAGGGTATATGGAAAAGGAGTTAGGGAGGAGGAAGAGTGATGGAGAAAGGAGATAGAGGAATGGAGAAAGGAGATAGAGAACGGGTGAGAGAGAGGGAGAGGCACAGGGAGGCGGATGAGAGGGAGAGAGAGGGAGAGGAAGAGAGAGGGAGAGGAAGAGAGAGAAGGGATAAAAGAAAAGAGCCAGCTATACAAAAACTTATATTTAATTTAAATTACACTAAATTTTAACTACATGTAAGTCCATGCGTACATTTACATGCTGCAATGATGAATGCACACTATATACATGTACATGTACATGTACATGCATGTATGATCAAAAAAAATGCTGTATAGCTAGAAATACATGTATCTGTGGCCCAAATATTTGCAAATTGTCATTAAATGGCTTTTGTAGACTTTTTTGCCAATTCACCATGCCTTTTGACTTTAAATAGGCCAATAAGTTGTGTACCAAAATTTTGAGGATTACATTTCTTCAATTGTTCCAAATCTGCAGATTTAGCAAAAATTTTGGGCCACAAAAACTTATACACTATACGGTAATGCCTAAAAATTATATGCGTGTGTACTTGTACATGTACAATTATGATACATGTATTTTGTTTATAGAGAGTTTGGCATCACATTGGAGAGGAAAGAATCGGAAGAAGTTCATGGTTTGAGGACAAGATGGAATGATCTTAGTGACGCTGCCAATAGAGTAAGCATACACTACATGTACATGTACATGTATATACTGTACAGCAGGAAATTTTGGAGGGAGTTAAATTTGGTGAATGGCGAGTCTTAATTTGGAGAATTAGTGGCCACGTGCCATTGAGCATGCGTATGGCTCAAAATGGAGACTTTTAATTTGACAAATGCCTATCAAAATGCCAATTAGCCTAATTTGATTTTCTCCAAAATTTCCTGTTTGATGGTATAGTTCATGTATACTGTATATGGCTGCATGTAGCTAGTGCACTGCAGCTAAGAGAATTTTTTTTGTACACATGTACAGTGAGACATTTTACTTTGCTGCATTACATCCAAAGAGCACTGTGGCTTTACCTAGTCACATGACTATAATATTGAGTGCTCATGCATTCAGAAGGCTGTCAAAAAGTTAAAGATGCTTCTTTTGGCTGTCTGGGTAGTCTGTATACTGTTTTGTTCTTTTTAAGTGCACTCAATCGTAGAATGGAGCAATAATTAATGCTCCTTTCTACCATTGAGCTGTAGGCCATGTGCACTTCTTATAGTTATTATGTATAAAAGAGCAATGCACTACTACATGTACCTATGCGAAAGTAGTTTACACATGTACTGTATATATCGCTACAATACTTAGCTTTTATTTTATTCTACTATTCATCACATGTATTACCTTATCATATGCCTTACCTGTATACCTGTGAAGATATGTGTAATAATGAATTAATTAATTTATATTACAATCAGATTTGGCATTAATTCTGTCTTTATTAATGCTTTCTTTCTATAATGATGTGCAGGTAAAAAATCTGTTATTAGTTGATCAGAGATTGATACACATCCAAGAAACTGTAAAACAAGTTAAAGAGTTTGTTGTTCAAACAATTCAATATCGTAATACCTTTGATACTGAGGGACCACTGGTCCCGGGATTGACGCCTACTGAAGCTGTGTCAAGAGTTGGTAAGAGAGTCAGGGGAGGAATGGAATATAGTTTTTATATATGTGTGTATATACTTCATGTACATGTATGTCCCAACTGAGTTTGGGCCAAGAAAAACTGGAATAACTTTTTATAGGAATGTGGGATGAGGATGAGACTTTCACAGGTCCTTATTCACCCAATGCCGCTTCAGGATCTCTGGTCTTGTGTCTCTCAGCCCTTGGGAACCCTGAGAACTGGGTTCTTCCTATAAACCCAATGGCATAGCAAAGCTAAGCGCAATGATGGTCTATGATGTCATAGTTTACATAAGCACGTGTTAGAGTGCCCTAACTGATAATTCTTCTTTTAAAATGCTAATACAGTCAAACCTCTCTAAGATGGACACCTATAGGCCAGCTATCTCTGTCCTTTGTACGGAGGTGTCCTCAAATCGAAGGTTATCCCATGCTAATCAGACCAGAAAATTTGCCATTTTCTAGATGCATGTTAATTAGAAAGTCTGTTGCATGGGCCGTGTTCGTCCGTTGGAGGTTAATTTGTACACATGTAGATGTGTGGGGACAGTAAATCTCGTCCGTTATACAAAATAGAGAGGTTCCGCTATACAGAGGTTTTTTTATATGTACACTACCCAATGGCTTTATGGCGGGGACAAGAGCAACTGTACATTATAGCGAGGTGTCTGCTAATTGGGGGTTCGTTTTAGAGAGGTATGACTATAGACCTAGATCTTCTGATAATGATGGCCTTTATGAAGACTAGTGGACTCCAGTAGCTATTGTACTGGTTATCAGGAAAAGCGAGACTGTTTTAACTTTTAAGAGTGAAACAACACAGCCAAAATAGCTGCCATGTCTCTATAAATATCATTAGTGACGTAACTACATTTTTCAAATTCTCATGCAGCTGCTTCCACTTCGGGTCCATTCTCAGTTGGGACATAGTATACATGCATGTACATGTATATGTACAATGTATATATTTGTGTACATTGTACTTTAAGATTTTGCCTATCTACATGTACATGTACATGTAGCTTTAGTCATGTAAACATGTACAGCATCACTAAATGCTCACTAAACTTTACGTCTTTCTACTGATGTCTGAAAACATCATGCAGTTGTCATGCTCTTGCAATAATGAAATAGAGAGAGGGAGATACAATGTAGAAAGCGGAAAGATCTACAAGTAGATGTACATGTTGCACTTGCATGCATACATGTATGTACATGATTGCATGTATAGTATTTTTGATTTTTTCCCATTTTTTTCATCTGTCTTTCTCATTAGGTTTTTTTATAGAGAAATGTGAAGAGTTACAAAGGAAGAGAGATCTCTTAGATGCTGTTCAGAAATTATTGAACATACCACTGTCACCATATCCTGAACTGGAACATACCCAAGAGGTACTGTACAATGCACACTCATACAATGTGCATGCACATTTTATTGACTATTTACATTTATTTAGGAGTTGTCATATTTGAAAACTTTATACAGTAATTATCAAGATTTTATCCTCTTTGATGAAGAATTTAGGCAAATTCTTTGGTGTGAAGTTGACCTTACGCTAGCAATGAATGAGGTACACTAGCATGAGTTCTGACAGATTGTATACTCTTTAATGCTCTTTACATTGTACATGTGCATGTACATGTATGTTGTTACATGTATAGAAAAAGCTATTATGCTCTACTAATTAATAGTCTCTGTGTTTCCATTATGCCAATTAATGAATTTAACCATTTTTAATCCTAGCCTTCTGGACAGCAGTGCATGTACTTACAGTTGAAGACAAAATTAAGTTCACGTTTTAGCACTGTAGAATGATGTTGCAATGAAACCGTTCGTACCGATTTCTTTCTTGTATCGTTTTACAAAACTCCAATGAAACGATAGCAAATTTAGTGCGTAGTTATGTGCAAGAGTAGGTGTGGTTTGTGGTAAATCATTTTTACTTTGTGTTGGTTTGTTCTCAGTTCTATTTGAGCCAGTTTGCTCATTTATTAGTTGCTGCTGTATATAGTAGAAGCCCCCTCTCATGAGTGTCATCTTCTGGTAAGAATATTATACTAATCACAGGAGGGAGTAGTTGAAGTTGCTGGAGCATCAGGTGTCGCTGATTCTAAATCAAGATCTGATACTTGTGGTATTATAATTTAAGTTGCTTCGTATTTGTTTCGTTTGTGTGGAATGTGAACTTTTTTGTCTTCTTCTTTATACGGCATATTCAGAACAGTCAGTTGCATGATCTATTGAATATCAGTGTCTGGCTATTGCATATACAGTGTACTAGAATGTCAGGAGTTCTGTATTATTATTACCGTATAGCCGGAAAATTTGGCGGTCTAAAACTTTGGTGGTTTTGCATCAAAACTACCTAAATATAATATTGGCGGTCACTTAATTTGGCGGTTTACTATCTTGTCTTTTCTTTAAGCACACTCAGCTCTTCTTGAAGCTGCTCCTTGGCAGTCCTTGCATGCCCATAGTCTTGAGTCTTGACTTTGTTACTGAATTAGTCAGAAATACTGCCATTTTTTAGTATAATGAACCCGCCCATAATAATTGCAATTATTTTTGGCGATTATAATATTGGCGGTTTTATTTTGAATTTGCCAATCCGCCAAATTTAATTCTCCATCAAATTATTTGGCTATATGGTATTATGCTTACATGTACATGAAATTATTCAGTGCCTTGGGTTTTAAAATTAATGATTGAAAAATTATGCTGGCATGAACCACCAAAGCCTGCATGCATATTATTTTTTATTCATTTTTAGACTGACCTGTTTTGGAATGCATTCTGTTCATTACCACAAGAACAACAAGACTGGGAGGCATCTCATAAACTAAGTCAAGGGATTACACATTACAGACAAATATTGCCATTGCTGAATAAACTCCACAATAAAGTATGTGTACAGTACATGCAGATTTCAGTAATTTTACGTGTACAGTACATGTACATTGTACATGTACTTGTAGTAAATGTACATGTACTGTACATGTAGATATCCATGCAGATTTTACTACATTTTTTTGTAAATGCATTATGTAATCACATCCATGTCCCTACCTGTACCTTTTTTTAATTAGCAAATAAGAAGTAGGCATTGGTTGCAAATTATGTCAGTCACTGGTCATAATTTTCCACTTGAAGCCAGATTATTCAAACTTGATCATTTACTAGAAGCTGATTTGTTACGGTAAGAGACTCAACAACTATTAATAAATGGGGAATATATTTCTATTTCCTTCTGTTTTGTTGCAGTTTTTCTATTGATATTGGTTGTATTATTGATAATGCTAGAAGAGAACAAGAACTGGAACAAGATTTTTTGTCAATTGAAGAAGAATGGAGTGAACAAGTAAAATAGCTTTTGCAGCAATGTGTCAATAATAAAAATCAGCATCATCATTCTATATGTTATTTATTTATTTTATAGTGTTTCCAGTTTGAAATACAATCATCAAGTTCCCTTCCTCTCCTCTCTACGTCAGCCTCCTTATGTTTATTAGAACATCTAGAGACCACTCAGACAACACTTGTGTTAATGCTCTCATCGCCACACATACATCCACTGAGGAATGAGACTGCACAATGGGCTGGTAAACTTGCTACCATCACTGAAATATTGCAACTGTGGCTCACTGTACAGGAGTTGTGGCTTAGTTTACAACCTGTATTTAATAGTAAAATAGCATCAGAAGTAAGTACATGTGTACATATACATGTATATGTATTTATACATGTACATATTGCATGTACATGACATTTATGTCATATAACATTATGTACATATATGTGTTCCGAAACATTGATGTTTTATGTACATGTATAAGGAATGAATGATATGGACTTTTATACATGTACTGTAGTGTACATATGCATATTTTGATATGCCAGGTTGTATTATTTTGTTGTTATTATTATAACAGGATTTTCCAAATGAGTCAGTATCATTTAGTAACATAACTGAAGTATGGACATCAATGATGTATCAGACTAGTTCGCTTAAAAACTGTATACAGGTAAATTTCATGGACATTTTATACATTATTTACAACTAAAATGTACAGTGCAGGAAGGTACAGGTACATGCATGTATACAATGCATGTGCAGTACATGTACATGTATTAGTCATAAATGCATGTTTATTCATTAAATGCTCCATTTTGTATCTCCTTTGTAGTGTTGCATTACCAGTGAGTATCCTATTCTTCCTGTATTAATAAAACTAAAAGAGGACCTTGAAAAATGTAAAATGTCTTTATCATCTTATTTGTCCAAGAAGAGACAATGCTTTAATCGTCTTTATTTTATACCTGATGATGCTCTCCTGTCATTGCTTAGCAACTCACTCTCACCTAATCTGATTGGTCCATATCTGGGGTGAGTTTTTGTCAGCATGTACACAATGTACATGTAATACTAATTCATGTACCCATTACATGTATGTGTTATTTTGCATTTAATTTACTGACTATCCGTTTCAATGATAATGTACATATACTGTACATGTATTACGTGCGCATATTGTGTATTATATCTACTATCTAGAATGTACATGTACATTTATTGTATGTATATTTTTATTAGTGCTGTATACGCCATATACATGTATTTTGTGCAGATTAAATTTTTTTTTTTTTGCGATTTTTGTGTTTTGGAAAATTCACAAAATTAAAATCTGTAAAATAGCTCGCTGATTGTATAGTAGGTGTGGTAATTACATTATAATGAATTTTTTTTGCAAATACAAAAAATGCAGCCAAATTGCAAATTTTTATGCCCATGAATTACCGTATATTGGGTATATTTCAATGCATGAAAAGTGGTATAAATATAAAGTTCAATGATGGAAAAATTCTGAAGTTCTTTATATTCTGAAAATATTTTACTTGCTATTATTTCCATGAGCCACCTGGTCTGTTAAGAAAATCAGACCTGTAGTAAGCACCTCGAAAGTGGTCAGGCCAAGATGTGGGTGTGTCAAGGTGTTGGTGTGGCAACAAAGAAAACAACTTATTATAAGCATTTGTTGATATTCCTACTTCACAGTTGGTGAGGAGCTGGTGGAAGAATCATCTCAGATTGAAAAGCAGCAGCTCTAGTACAAGAATTAGTCATTTTCAGCTGTTAATTGCCTCCAATTTAGTAGTTATTCATTTAATTACAATAGCAATATTTTCTAAAAATAAAAAATTGTTAAAAATAAAAAACAACACCCATTAATCAAGCCCTGCCTCCTTGCCACGCCCTTTTTTGGGCTAAAAAGTGGTATGGTTCTGGCTGTACCAGCTGTACCGCTTGCTACGGCCCTGAAGAAAATAGAAGCATTTGCTGACTTCTCCACTTCTGAATCAACCTTAGCAACACTTCTAACTGGCAAAGAAGGCTTTTTATGGCCTTCGAGTTAGAAGCCATGAAGCCATGGATAGTTATAAAGCCATGTGTTCTTGTTAATTGCACAATAAGACATATCTTCTATTCCTTTTTATCAGCATATTTTAAAATTTCATAAGTTTTTCCGCAATGAATTGCTTTTCCCGAAATTATTAATGCATTGAAATATACCTGATATATGGTATATGGTGTATGCAGTATTATTATTATTATTATTTTTATTAATAGAAGCTTGTTTGGGGGTGTGGCAAATTTGGTTACTGATCCTGATAATGTGTCTGATGTAATATCTGTGAAATCAGTGGAGGGGGAAGAGCTACAACTAGCAAAAACTGTAAATTGTATACATGTACATGTACAATACATGTTATATACACATGCCCATGGACATCTTATATACATGTACACGTGCATCTACACATACATGTACATTACAATGCATCTTATATACACATGTACATGTACATGTATGCATGTATGTACATGTCAATAATAATAATAATAATATTAATACAGTTTATACATGTACTGTACATGTACAGTACACATAGAAAAAGGCTAAGTAGGGTACAGTAGAGAAGGAACCTTGAAGGTACATGTACAGTGTAGTTTGTATAGGTACTTTGCTACTACTTGGCTACTCCGTTACTCTTTGCTGCATTATGCTGCAATCCCAACCAGTCACATGTACTGTAGTAGAACTTGTGGATGCTTCTTTTGGCTGTCTGTGCTTTTCAAGTTCATCTCTAATGCCACTCTCTCCTTCTAGAAGCTGTTTAGGATTTTTTTGCTTCTTTCTACTGTCACACTACTGTCTTCTACTGTCCTGATACTGTCCTGCTACTGTCCTGCTACTGTCCTGCTACTGTCCTGCTACTGTCGCAGTAAGCATGCGCAGTTAAGGAGCAGCAAACTACAGTACCTACGCAAAAGTAGAGTAACTGTGGGGTAGCGACTTAGCTTTTTTTGATACACATGTATGTACTGTACTTACATGTACATGTATGTTCATCTGAGTTAGGAAATAATTATTAGTCACAACTTATAAACCGTCTCATCTGAGAAAGTTTGCTCATGAGAACAGAAGGAATGGCAGGGATGATGGTAAAAGGAGCGTTCATCTCTGAGACACAAGATAGAGCTCCTAAAAAGAGAGAACGAAAGACGGCAATGAATCTAGTTAAGTATGGCAGAGCAGGATTTGGAGTAATGGATAGAGGGTCTGGATGAAAGATGTTTATAGAAAGTAGAGGCCGATGGACCCATTCCTCCTACAGTGGTAAAGACTATAATGGTGTAAAAGAGACATGCTCAACATTACACATCCTTTCACCATAATTTATTGATGTCTTTTATCCTTCTTGTTTTCCTATGGTAGGCTTTAATTGAAGATTTGTTATAGATGTGTGAGAAAGGATTAAAGACTTGTACATTTAGAAAGGAACATTGCCTTGATGACCAGAAACTGGACACAGCATTGTCAGGCCTGGCATTATTGTCTGTGATGGCAGACTGGCGCGAAAACTTTTCTCCAGATAATGCTTGGAGAGTTGTAAAGATGTTTAATATAATCAATATAGCAATATATCGCTCATGATAACTTGTATTTTTTGTCACGATTAATAATATTTTATAATCAATTAATGACATGTGGTCTCACCTTTGTGCATGCGCGAGACAAAAATTAAAATGGCGGAGTATGAGGCTGGCAGTAGTGAAGAAAGGAAGCCCTTACCTTGACCTGGAGTGAAGAGCAAGGTCTGGAAATACTTCGGGTTCAAGCAGGATGAAAAGGGAAGGCTGATTATCCGGAAAGAAGTTTTTTGTCGAATTTGTAAGGCCCAACTAGCTTATTGTGGAAATATGACGAATCTATTGTACCATATGTGTACGTGCCATGAAGAGGACTACAGAACAATAGCTCCAGCTACGACAGGCTCTAGTAAAGATAGTCGGACTACACTTACCTCATATGTGGCCAATACTCAACCATACCCAAGGACATCCCCTCGTTTTAATACATGTGAGGACTCTCTACTTACCTTAATTTGTAATGACATGTTACCACTAAGCCTAGTCAATAGCCCTAATTTTAAAGAGTTCGTCAGCATCTTAGACAAACGATATCCTTAATACCAAGACCACCAAGAGAGAGAATGGATCTGGTTATATCATTAACACAAGCTTGACGTGATAGAGTTCAAATTAGCTATACAGCGAATCATCTTCTTTAACGGTTCAACCAATGTAGAGATAATAGGTGTAGTTCTAAGAAGGTATGTGAACTTACTGAGAGAGCCATGATTGAGAACAGAATATGCAGCATGAGCAATGGTTTCTAGTTTTTCTAGTTGGTTAACCTACTCACTAATTGTATTGAGATTGTATTGACTAAGAAATTCATTAGATCCAATGGGGCTACCAAGGTATCTGCACCCATTAGAGGTGATGTTAGTATCTGCAAATAGTGATTTTGCAGGTACGAGGAGATTAGGTTTGACAAGTAACCTGGTTTTGGATGAACTGGCAAAGTAACCATAATCATTACCAACAGTCATGAGTTCCTTCCACCACAGATGTAAGTGCTGTGTTTACCCAGTGCTGCAGCATCATCTGCATACCGAACTTGACATACAGAGAAAGTATTGAGGTGACAAATCAGAGGGAGGATGGCAATGGTGTACATCACCATTACTAAAGGATCTCCTGAAGTCGTGCCCTCAGCAGAGTACAAAATCTCACCATCAATGTGCAGAGGAACGTCAAGATGATTGCAATTAGAATTGTAGCCAGAGGTGGATAGATTATCTGTATATTAATAAGAGCTAGTTTATGGTTAAGTAAGTTGAATGCATTAGAAGCATCAGCAAAGAGAACTACTTCACACTCAACTGACTGAGATATACTCCTCACACCATAAACTGCTTCCTCATAGCTTCCTGGTTGACCAGCACGTACAGTTGATCAATACCAGCAATCTTTGAGTATATCATCTTGTATTAACACCTTTTCACACTGGCACAGTTTTCAAAGCCTTTGATGCGCTTTGTTGATACAGCTGAAATAATGCCCATGGAACATGTTCACACTAGCAGCTGAGTTATGTATCATTTTGTGTTCTTGTTGCCATTGGTTTACATTGATCTAAGCACATCACTTCACATCAATTCACCTCTGGAGGTGAAGTGAGAGTGATGTGCATCAATGCCCATTAATTGAAAACCACTGTAGTGTGAACACGATTAATGCCCATCAATGCGCATTACTTTGGCCAGTGTGAAAAGGCCTTTATTGATAATAAGATTGCCTGCCAACTATCCTACAAACCACTTCAGTTTGTGGGAAGGACCTGAGTATAGTGCAGATGGAGAAATGGGCTGACTGGGAGGGCGTTTGTCCAGTAGAATCTCTTAAACAGATCTGCCATTTATGAGGGAGTCTATAGCGAAAGCACCCTACTATTTTCATCATTAGAGAGAAGACGTATAACACCTTTAACATCTCTCACAAGACAAGATTACTGACTTTACGTGTTACATGTATAGGTTATCAGATAAACTAGATGATGAGCGATGGGACTTGAGGTGAGATTGTATTGATCAGATCTACCTTCACTTAGAAGTGAGACAAAAATCACAATTCTTTCATAAGGAAAGACGTGTTTAGTGACCTCTTTATGCTACCAGTAGGTCTCTGAAGGAGTAGATGAGGCATCACTATTTGCAGCATATTGAGGTAGAATAGGCATTAAAAATTGGCCAGCTCACTGACAACGGTATCACCAGTCTTTCCTATAGGAACTCTAAAGAGATTCCTTTTTCAATAAATAACCTTTGGTTATTGCAGTGATCTTCCATTGGTGGAATACAATTAGAGCATTGTTTTCCAACCTTTACACAGGTACAAGTCTACAAGATATACAATGTACAACGACCTCTTTTGTTACAGCCACAACATCTAGGATCATCAGCCGCCATTAATTGTATTTTAAATGTACCAGTACAATACATCTTATATACACATGTACATGTACAACATGTACATCCACATATAGATTTAATGACCGCAGTTGTTCTTCAGGAACAGTGTGTATTTTTTAACTTTACTTAACCTTAGGATTTCAAAAATAATAAAGTGAAAATTGAAATTACTAGTAGTAATTTAATGTAGAACATTAAAGGGCAAGCCTAAGTAGCCAAAGCAATCTGCATGCCAAGGTACAGTGGCTCCCCAATCATACCCCTCCCCTAGTGACGCACCTACTACAAGGGTGAGGCTCTCGGCCTTGCACACCAAATCATTATTATGCAACAATATAAACACAGAACAGAATTAGTTCAATGATAACAATAACATTAGT
>NW_003546640.1:31286-63095 GCF_000090795.2 Amphimedon queenslandica | reverse complement strand
ATAGTAAGAGAGGTGGTTGCTCAGGCTTGCTCCTTTGATATAATGTGTTTAATTTTAAAGCAGTTTGCAGGTACAAGAACATGTACATGTACATTATACATTGTTTACATGTATGCATGTGAGCTTACTTGATTTACATGAACATGACACTATACATCTAAATGTAGGTACATATGAGTGCTGATGTAGAGGAATGGCTATTGCTATTATTATTATCGACTAAATCAACAATACAACAATTACTGCTGCAGTCAATGGACTCTGATCTACCCTCATTAGAAGAACTGGTTTTATGTCAACTGTCACAAGTTGCTTGCATTAGCCTACATCATCAGTGGACAAAAGACTCTGAACAGGTAAAAAAGTTGTTTAGATGTTTAAGTATTTTGCTTGGGCTAATTTCAATAAGATGGAAATACATGTACATGTACATGTACATGTAGTTTGTAAGATGTACATGTACCTGAAAGAATGAGAGCCTCTAAAGAGAAAATACTGTACATGTATTTTATCATCATTTAGGCTCTTGCTAGCTGTAGATATGATAGGAGGGCATTACCTGGCCTCAGATCCAAGTTCAATAATACAGTTGTAATGAAGTTAAGTTTATTGATAATGAGGCAGTCATGGAAGCATTCTGATGAACCAGTGACACCTTTACACCAGAGGAAATTGGAATCACTAATGACTGTATGTTGTATGCTGATATGCAGTATGTCTACATCGACATGTATCATGGACATGTAGATGTACATTTACAATTTTTATGTACATGTTCGGACTTGTGTATTGTATACTGTATGTTGTAATGGTCTTTAGGATCACTGTGTTCATTCTTTCTATTTTTTTACATGTATTTGAAGTTGTCACTATGGTTACGGGATATGACAGATGATTTGTGTCAGAGGAAGATCAGAGATGCCATGGACTTTGAATGGATCAGATTTCCAAGACTATTGATACACATGTCTAGTATGTATAACTTGTACATGTACAATGTATACATGTACCATATGTAGAGCTGAGTGGTATTGGTGAATTTCCCTCGATAGCCAAATACATTGTATCTTTTAGTTTAACAAAATGTACTATACGTGTACCTTAGCAAAAATAGAAAAAGAATTTGGGGTACATTTCAGGATACTGTAGTTTATATTAAAGTGGTATTTATAAAATACAATATGAAATTCAGATGATTCAGGGTATCACCACTTATTAAGCTAGTACTGATGATGAATTTGTTTTTACATTACTAAAGCTACAATCCTGAACTCTAGCCTCAAGGTTAGCCTTTAGGCATAGTGATTGCTACTTTGGATGTTTTAAATTTAATTAATGGTATATAAAAGTATCTGTTATGGGTTCTCTTCCTAAGCTATCCTGTCCTGACTCTTTTTTGTCTCATAAGTTATTGTTTTTTTTGCTTAATTTTCCATTTTTGTGTTTTTACTTCTTTTCCCTCCTGTCCTTTCTTCTCCTTTCTACCTCTCTCTCTTTCCTTCTCCTTAATATTATTATTGTTATTAATGTATTGTTATAATTTTACTTTTAATTAATTTTATTGTTATATTATTATTATTATTATTATTATTATTATTATTATTATTATTATTATTATTATTATTATTATTATTATTATGATTGTAATTATTATTATTATCATCATCATCATTTATTATTATTATTATTATTTTGTGTTATTGTTATTATTATTATTGTACTGTTATTATTATTGTAACTGTTATTATTATTATTATTATTATTATTATTATTATTATTATTATTATTATTATAAAGGAATTAAATGCATTATTGTATTGTATTCCAATTAAACCACCATTTAATTTGTTATACATGTACTTCTCAGCTCTATCTATACATGTATGCATATACAATGTATAATGTTGTACTGGAGTTCTAGCAATATTATCGTGAACATGCATGCATTTACATGTACATGTACTGTACATCACTTGTACACGATACAATTACATGTACATGTACATGTATGTATTTCAATGTACATTGTACATATAGGTTCTGGTGAGCAGGAGATAAAGTTACACATATTAGATGTTCAGTTGTCTTATTATAATGAATATCTTGGATGCAAAAGATTACCAATATTCACTCCCAGAACTAATAACTATATCATTTCATTGTCACAGGTAATTTTATAGATAAAATTTTATACATGTAGATGTCATGTGCAAGATGTTGAGTGATAAATATACATAGTAATGTTATGAACATGTCATACCGTAATTTGCCTTTTTTCGTACAAAATCTTTTGTTTCAACAAAATTCAAGTGGAAATATTTTCGTCTTTTCATAGTGTACGAAAATTTTTACAGTATGAAAATTTAGCTTCTCTTGCATGTACCTTGTCCTTTACCTACTGGTAACAAGGCTGCTACAGTAGTAATTACAGTTCTTGAGATATGAGCTTCTTGACCTGGCTGTTTCCCGACATTACTAGTATACGGAGAGTAATTGATGGTACTGGAGATGCAAGTAATGCCCAATTTACGGATAATAAACGGAAACATTAACTGGCTACTTTTGTCACATGGTGGACCATTTTGTTTTATTATAACTCAGTAATGAAGAGATAGATTAGCATCAATGGATAGAGCAAGGTTAGAGCTGCAATATGATACTATACTTATCAGGTCAAAAATTTTGGTTGCTAAAAAATTTTTTATTGATATATTTTTGTCATTTTAAGGCCATACGAAAATATTTTCACATCGAAAAAAAGGGCAATTAATTACAACTACAGATGTTGAGGGTTACTGGATATACACAAGGATGTTGATGTAGAAGCCTAGGCTTTCAAATCAACTAACATCGGAGTGTATATCCAGTAACACAAAACAGCTGTGGTTTGTCCGGTTTTGTGGGTATATGAAACAAGGCACTGTCATCTACTGTAAATTTGACAATGTTAGCGACTATTATAGTTAATGTTTTCAGAAAAGGCATTGTTTTAACGTCCATTTATGTTAACGAAAATGTATTCATCAAAAAATCAGTTATCAAAAACTCAGAAATTCCAACTGTATCAAAAGGTTTTTTAAGAGTTGCTTGTTTGTCAGACAATGTTGTAATAGCTGAAGTCACCCAATGGGCATGCAATGGCTTTATCACTGAAGCCCGAAGATCCACTTTAATATTACTGACAGACTGTCCTTCATCCATGGCTGCTCTTACATCATCAGAATGCCATCTTGAAAATGAGGCTTTCATTAACTGTTTGAAGTCTCCATTTATTCCTATATCCAACGGTTGCAGCTCTCTAGTGCAACTTGCAGGCACAAATATTTGATGGATATTGCTAGCTCTCAACTTTGACAAGACCTCATTAGAATGATGAGCAGCAAATACATCGAACAGAGCTAAAGCAGGGTGGTCATCTGCTAGTTCCATCTCCTGCCTATTTTCTACAACATAATGAATGAGGACTGTGTCAAGATATTCAATCATTGTTTCTGTTGTGCTCCAGTGACTCTCACTGTGGGTCACATTCCACTTAGTAGAAAAAGGTTATTTTTGGGTGACAACCAACAGTCTTGCCCTGGTAAATTAATTGAGGTGGAAGAAGGGTTCCTGAAGCTGTAACTGCCAATAAAACTGTGATTTCCCTTTTATCTTCCTTTCCTATTACTGGGACTTGAGATGAACCTTGTTCAGCCATGGTCCAACAGCTGACTGGAACCAACTTGGAACTCGTTTGGTCCCAATTAATTAATAACTTGGAAGGTATGTTATGAGTTGTGACTTCTTCTTTGATTCTCCTCAAAAAGGCAAGTTTTAGAGCAGGAAAATCAGGTGGGACTTTTCTTGCTGCCTTAGTAGCCTTCCTCTTGACAAAATTTCTACCATGTAGTATTGACTGAGCCCAATTTTTTCTAAGCTCTAGCGTGCCACTGTGCTCCTTCAGCAAGCTTGGATTCTTGTGTGATATGATACCTTTTGCTGCTACTACATGTATAACTATATTACAGTTCACTATCCCTCCTGCTTCATGTAGCTTCCTGATATACACAGCAACTGGGATCGTCTACATCCTTGCCAATCAATAATGGTCTCCCTAAAGAACTGTGAGGTAGGCTCGTGATAGCATCTGCGTCGGTAGTCCTTAACTGAGAGAGTTACTTGCTTTTGAAATTTCTTACTGTTGCATCAGAAATTTTATAGCCTAAATGAGTAGAAAACTTTCTAACTGCTGCTTTGTTGCCATTTTCAGAAACATATTTGACGATCTTCAAGCGAGTAGGACAGTCATAATGGTGGTATTCCCCTCTCTTCTGTTTGCTCTTTGCCATGGCATGAACGACTTTCCCGTTAGCGGAACTAGTGCTTTCATCTCCATCTGAAGTGTCAGGTAGGAAAGGTAAGCTGCTAATTGACAAGGGAGAACCAGTGGTAGAAACCAGCCAACAACGAATATTGGCAGACATTTCTTGATTCAGCACAACGTGTTCTTAGTGTTCTGCGCATACACAAATTGCATTAACCCACCATAAATATTAACGGATATTAACAGTAACAAAAAAGAGTCAATCTTAAATTCGTTGATATTAATGGTTTGTTAACTTTAACAGATTTACAGTAACTACCAGAATTGGCAGTTAGATGATGGCTTCTAACTACCACTGCTGTGGTTTCCACTGTATAAACTCATGGCAGTGCCTTTGATACACCCACACACTGTAGTACAAATTGCATGTTACACCATATAGTGGGTAATTTTGGAGGGAATTAAATTTGGCAAATTTGGCATTTTGATAGCCATTTGCCAAAATAAAACCCTGCCATTTTGAGCTATTATACGCATGCTCAATGGCACGTGGCCACAAATATGCCAAAATTAAAATCCGCCAATTACCAAAATTTAGCTATTTGCCCCCTCCAAAATTTACCCGCTATATGGTACATGTACAATGTACATGTACTGTACATGTTGATGCATTTTATGTTCATGCATGCTTTTAACATGTGTGTATATTAGTTTTATTGGATGTTTGAACCAATAGGCATTTCATAGTAATATTGGGAGTTGTGTTGTGTTACCACCAGGTGTTAATAATTCTGAACTTATTAAGGTAATTTTAATTAGTATTTTATATGCACTTAATTGTTATTATTCATGTACATGTACACATACATGTATGCATGTTATTCTGTTATTCTATTACTTTATTTTTAGGGAGTTGGTTATTTGGTAGGACAGTTTATTCCTACATTACAGTGTACTTCTTTGACTAGTCCTTCTGCAATAGTTACTTACCTCACTGGTATTGCACAGGTACTACATGTATTTCTGCATTACTACATTGCACTTATTACATGCATGGTGACTGATGTTTGATAATACCCTAGCAAATGCATGTAATGGCTATGAGTTACATGTACATGTACAGTGTACATGTACACGTGTATATTCTGAAGAAGATGATCGTTAATTATGTAAAGTTTTAGCAGATTTAGATAATATCTTTTATATTGCTAATTAATATGTAAATTTAAGTCTAACACACATGGTACTTTCAGTCTATCCACAACCGTCCAAAACCGTAAGAGATTTATCTGCAACTGAAGTAGGTATTAATTATTGAAATGGCTGTTAATGAGGAGGCCAGAAAGAAGGTCGGATGCCAGCTACCTATAACAGGAGATTCTGTTCCCAAACATGTTTAAATAGACTTCACTTTGTACAATTGTTTACTGTATGAGTAAGTTATCCTAGATAATAGTAACAGAAGTGATACTGGGAGAAATATGGCGTCTCATAACTTGGCCTGCTCTGCTCAAGATTCATTATCTACTGCTATGTTGTCCTGCTGGTGTTTCTAGCTTTGAGATACAGATTCTCATTACATGAAGCACAAGCCTTATATTGTTCAATTTTGTTTGTTAGGTGATGTTTATCAGTCCGCAGGATCAGTATTAGATGCGACATTTTTCAGCACCCTCATTTGCAGTCAAAAGTCTTTTTTATTTATTCAATACTATCACATAGTCTATTGTAAGGTGGTAGACAGCATATTGGTTGATGTAGTGTGACATCTGCTCAATGACCATTGGAGATGATGTTTTTTGAAGTTAGTATGATATCAGTGACGTACAATTCAAATGTTGTGGACAAGCAATTTTCTATTATCACTCTGCAGTTAACAACTTCAGTCATAATGATTTATAGGTCTTTAAAGGTCTCTACCCTGTATTATATAAATGGTGTTTTGCATGTTTTTTCACTTATTAATTGTAATCATCATATCCTGTTAGAAACTAATTGGGAAATAATGAATTTTTCATAGTGAATAATCTGAAGTCTGCTCTTTATAATGATGCTAAGTATATAGCAGTTTACTGTCTAAGACAATAGTGTACCATAACTAAAGTTAACAGCCTGTTTCACTTACTAAATTTTGTAACTATTAAATTCCACCGAGAAAACACAAATGTTATATACCAGATTATAGCTTACAATTTGCTCTATTTAGCCTAAAATCTGGAAAGAATAATATGCAATGGGGTGGAGATGCAAGTTTTTTAAGATTTAGAGCATAAACAGTTTAAAGGCTTGCTTTGGTGGATCCTCTGCAGATAAATCTCCTTAAAACAGTACATTTCCAGACTGTTGCGGTTCGACTGCTTTGCACTACTTACAGCATGTACATTGTACATGTATATGTACAGTATGCACTTATATTTTTTAATTTCTTCTTTTCTTTGCACAATGTACGTGCACATACAGTACATGCATGTACACTGTACTTGTTTATATTTTATTGACATTGTTTTAATATTTATTGCTTTGTAGGATGGCTGTTGGGCATGTATGACTAATGTGCATTTATTATGTAAAGAAAGTATATCAATATTATGTTCATTATTGAACAACATATTTGATAAATTAAAAGAAAGTAAAACCATAACTTCACTCAATACTGGAATGGAGGTAGGACAGAAAGTATTGTATGTACATTTTGTTTATTAAAAATTTATTTTTTTGCTACTTTTGTCTTACTCTCAACAGATGTTAAAGATCAATCCATCGATGTCTGTATTCCTCACTCATATTCCTTCTTGGTCTTTACCTACTAGTATAATAACTTTATTTCGTTCATTTTCATTTCCTTTACCTGATCATCATATCATATTAAGATGTTACTGTCTCTCACTTGGTTTGAAAGGATCTAAAATATTGATGCATAGACTGGAGACATTATTAACATTGATTGCAGATCAAATGTAAAAAGTTAATGCAAATATGTACATCAACATGCAACTGTACCTACAGTCCACTTTTAATTTTGTTCTTATGTACATAAAAATGTCCATGTATTAGTGTCTTTGCTCTGCAAATGATTAAATGCTTTATTATTAACTTCTTGCTAAGGTCACTAAAATAATATTTGACTAGCATTTACTTTACACGTAATGTATATAATTATGTACTACATGTACGCTGTACATGTAGTACATAATTTCATTGTGCATGCATACAATTGTGCATGTGTATATGCTATTGTATCTCCTTTAATTGATTTCCCTACATTAATTCTTTATAGTCCGTATCATGAAGTATACACTTTGACTCCGTTATTGTGCCATTCACTTGAATTAGCTATTAAAAGATCACATACCACTCCTCCTCCTCCTCTCCATCAAGCAATACCTAATGCTCCTGTCGGTAATAAACCAGATACCAACAGTACACCTCCTAATATGTCCAAGCATCAAACATTTGGTATGTTAAACTAAAAATTTACATTTTCCTATGGGGATCACTACTTGTACTTGTATGTACTGTACATGTACTGTATAGCTTTCATTATGCTATTTTTATTATTCCATTCTCTAAATGCCTTTGCCCTTTTTATATTTTAGCACGTTTGTATCAGAGAGCAGTACATAAAATTACTACTAGTAACATTATATCTCAGTCATTGAATGCAGCAACTATAAGAGAACACACCGTTGTAGCTGAAACTATTGCTGTATTATTAGGGGCTAGATTTACTAGTCAGGTAAGGAGAGACAATTAATGGAGGTACAAGTACACGTAGTAGTGAAATATGTGAGACTTCTACAGTAAATGTACATGTACAGTAACTTTACATATACAGTAAGTTTTCATATACAGTACATGTAGAAGATTGAATTTTCAGTTGTTGGTGTAGGCACATTTTATTGTACTACAAGTACACTGTACGTGTTTATATGTACAGGTATTATAATACATTTATAAATGAATGGCATTAAAAATTGGAAATATTAGGATTGAATTTGGACAAAAGTAAGAACGAGAGGGTGCTAGCAAACTGATGTAGTAAAAATTCTATACCACTGCGTGTTATTATCCTAAAGCATTGTAATTATCCACAAAGACTGAAGTACTAGTTTTTATAGGACTATGGAAGCCTTTTATGCATTGGTGTAGGATTTAATTCTTACCCACCAGTTTGCATGTACCCTTTTGTAATGTATCTTTACTTTTTTCCCAAGTTGATTCTACTCTTTTCCATTTTTTTAATGTTTTTTATTTGCTTGTTTGTACTTTTACTGTGTCTTATAACTGTAATCTCTTTCCCCCCCAGGAGTTGCCAGTATTTCGTTCAATTATAGAGAGTGTATTTTATGATTGTCCAGAGATCACTGCGAGGATCACATCTCCTGAAATTCATCATAATTTATCATCTTTCCTTCAGTCTACCTCTAGTTTTAAGAGTCAGTTATTGCTGTTGGAAGAACAAACTAAACTAAATGGACTGATGCCAATGAAGAACTGGATTAGAAAAACTGAACAAGTTTATATTACGAGTAAAACAAAACATGGTGAGATGAACATACGTACATGTTCATGTATGCAGTACATACATGTAATGCTTTGTTTATTGACTGTGGTAGAGGTTGCGCGATATCCTTTTACTTGTACATGTACAGTACATGCATATTATGGAGTGTATATATACACTCCATATGCATGTACTGTACATGTAAGATCCAGCAAGATCTTTTAAGATGTTTTATGATTTCACATGACATTACAAGAAAACGTAAGGTAGTAATTTTGTAAAATCTTGTCATAAAAGTTCTTACAAATTCTTGCTTTAAGATTTCATAAGATTTGAACAAGCTGTCAGATCTCTGTGATCTAACATGACTGTAATTTTTGTACGAATTTCAAAGATCTTATGAATAAAGGAATATGTCAGAAAATGTAAGATCATGCCTATAATTAAAATCTTGAAGTATCCCACATTGTGAACTTCATAAGAACTAACATGATTTTGTTAGCTTAAAATCTCATAAGGTCTTACAAAATCTCATAAGTTTATGGTCTTGAAAAATCTGTCATGATCTTATACTGTAAGATCTAAAAACACAGTATTTTGAGTCGTACAAGATCTTGAAAGATCTTACAAGTCATGTGACATCACAGGAGTAGTTGACAAGCCACGATAGCCTTAGCAGTAGTGGCAGCATATAAAGAAACTGAAGTTTTAATCACTTTTAATCAAAGCAATCAATGATGTTTACAGTGATATGTCACAACTTTATATTTTGCATTCATGCAATGTAAGATCTTGTCTATGTGTCTATGTGTAGATGTTACTGTTGCATTAACTTTTTAAAGAGCATTGTATGCTAAAATACCATGTAAGAACTTGACAAATATTATAAGATTTTGATAGCAAGATGTCATCATATCCTTCATGATCTTTGTTCCAAATTTCTGTGAGATCTTGTTATGATCTTATAAAAACTTGTTGCCAAGATCATGTTGGATCACAGTTAATTCTTAGTGTAATGATCATACAAGATCAAGTATTATCTTTGTTCCAAATACCAAGAAGATCTTGCAAGAAAAAACTATATAGGCCTTTTTACACTGGCACAGTTTTTAAAGCACTTTGATGTGCTTTGCTGATACAGCTGAAATAATGCACATTGATCTTGTTCACACTAGCAGCTGAATTATGTGTCATTTGTGTTCCTGTTGTCATTGGTTTACATTGATCAAAGCACATCACTTCACATCAATTGAACTAATGCACATTGCACATTAATCTTGTTCACACTTGAGTGGTTGCAAGTTAATGCACATCAATGTGCATCACTGTCACTTCACCTCCAGAGGTGGATTAATCCACCTCTGGAGGTGAAGTGAGAGTGATGCACATTGATGTGCATTAATTTGAAACCACTCTAGTGTGAACACGATTAATGTGCATCAATGCGCATTACTTTGGCCAGTGTGAAAAGGCCTTAAGATTCATGCATTATCTTGAAAAGAAATTATGTCAGATCTTGCTGGGAATTTTTACAAGGGTATGGTAGGTGTACATGTGATAGTACTTGTGGTTTTAAAATACATGCTCCATTTTATGTACGTATGTAATGAGCACTTATATGCATGTACAGGTACATGTACATGTAGTTTATAGTGAGCAAAGTTGTGCATTATGCATGCAGTACCGTAGATTTTTTATGTAAATTACATGTACGTGTGCTAAATTTATTATTAATTTTAATAAAGTACTATGCACTTAAAAATTTCATGAAAGACATACTGTATATGTATGTCCAACTGAGAAACACATTTTTGAAAATAATCTTTTATACACAAACTGTTGACATTTGTAGACTGTATGTGCATGTATATGTACATGTACATGTAGTGTAATGTATATGTTCATGTACACATGTACATGCACTTGTATTAGCATGACTTTCAATGAAAGTTGCAAGAGGTAGATGCTTGTCCCAAAATATTCATTGTTGAAAGAGTTTTGAACATGTTATGATGAATTATAGTTAATTATAACTACATGTGTGTACATGTTCATGTGCTGTATGTACATACAGTATATGCATTATCTTCAAGATACATGTATGTGCTTTTATGTGTTTGTATCAGGAATTTAACATATACTAATATTATTAACAAAAGTAAATGCATGCATAATAAATCCCTTGTTTTTTCTTTGCCCATTCTCTTTTTTTTTTTCGTAATATTTTTAACTGAATCATCATCATTTATCTCCTTCCTCTTTCCTCTCTACTACACTGTGTTGTATATTATAGCTCTGGTGTTATCAGGAAGAGAAGCTTCAGGAAAGACAAGCTCATTAAAGACAGTTATATCTACACTTAATTCAAAGGAGGGAGATAAAGAGTTGAAAACTGTGAGACTGCAGAAAGTGTATCCAAAAGTTTTTTTGGATCTATCTGAGGTGTTTGGATGCATGTCTGACACTGGTACATGGAGGGATGGAGTGTTTACTACACTAATAAGGAAGTCTATTAAAGTATGACTATAGTACATTATACATGTACATGTATTTTACTATACTTTGTGTTTGTGTGTACATGTACATATACATTTATATTAAAAATGAGAATGTAATATCCATGTACATTATACATGTACATGTATAATGTACATGGATATATATGTACAGTGGAACCTCCGAATAACGAAACTTTTGGGACACAAGAATCTTTTCATTACATAGAGGTTTTCATTAAAGGGAAGTTTTGTAAATGAGGCATCCCCAATATGAGACTTTACCTTCTTATAAAAATGAGTGGCAGTAGACAGCAGAGTAAGCTGGGTAACAAATTGCAGAACAAGAAAAAAGAATAAGATTGCAGAGTATGTTTTTAAATGAGGGAAAGGCTATTAAAGGCAATTTTCTGTGCTCCTGGATAGTAAGATGGCAAAATAAGAGTGACAGAGCATAATGTGAGGAGAAGAAAGACACTATTTTTACGGTGGGCGGGTCTCTTTTTAATTGATTATGATATTATATGATGTCATAAAACTAGTGCGCATGCGTGGCCACGCCCACGTTTCATTAAATGGAAGTAAAATGGCATCTTGGTCAGAAAAAACTTTCGTTATTTTGTAACAGAGGAGTTTTCGTTAAAGGGAGGTCAGTTTTCATTAAAAAACTGGGGAAATGAGTTGGTACATTAAATTTTTTTCATTATAAGGAGGTTTTCGTTAAAGAGAAGTTCCGTTATCAGAGGTTCCACTGTATATTGAAAATAAGAATGTAATATCCATGTACATTATACATGTACATGTACAGACACCTTATGTATTATTACAATTTTTATTTTAGGCAACACAAACTACAGTATGGATTTGTTTTGATGGTCCTTTGGTGGAAGATTGGTTTAATCATATTGGAGAACTACCACCTAATAAAGTAATCTTTTATGTCAATTAAGCTTTTTCTTTTACATTACTCAGTTTGTCACTTCCTTTTGTACACGTACACATGTACATGTATTTGTAATGTTTTAATTCTAATTTAGTTTATTTTAATTTTTATACAGTGTATAAGTCTTGGTAACGGTGAACATATACAGGTACATACTGATACTATTAAACTAGTTTTTGAAACTGGTCAGTTATCAAATGCATCTCCTTCAGCTCTTGTACACTGTGTAAGCACATTTCAATAACAAACTTTATTTTGCATATGATATGCATCTTGATATTGTTATTTTTATTGGTCCATAGGGTGTAGTGTGTTACGATTCACAAGTTTTGGGATGGAGGGCACTTGCTTCATCATGGCTTAAGAAAAGGAAGAGAAATGAATCAATGGTAACATGTGCATGTTGCACGTACATGTACATGTATATTGTACATTTTACATGTAAATGTACATGTAAGTGTACAAGGGAGACCTGGGTGTGTCATTGTGAAGTACAACCTATAGCTACATGTACCTATGAAATTTATTTTTAACAAATGCATGTAACTACATTTACGACTTACATGTACCTGTCTTGTTTATTATGAACCATTGTTCATAGTCATTCTATATGCATATCTAAGAAGCAGAAACTGTCAGAAACTTACAGAAATGATTCAGGAAGGGAACAGTCGAGCAGTCTTTGGAACCTTGTTCATGCTAACAAAAATAGTAGTAGTGCCCAGCATACTCAATGGACCATGGACGGACTAACCACAATGAAGAAGAAACACTCCTACAGTTTTAATGCCTTTCATTGTAAACAGGACGTGAAGTTTTTATTGTCTTCTACTGTACCTATGTGCATGTATATGTACATGTAAAACCTTTTAAAAGAGAAAGATAAAGGAATAACTTTATTATTATTACTATTATTGTTATCATCATCATTATTATTATTATTATTATTATTATTATTATTATCTTTTTTTTATTGTAGTGTCTGCAAAGGCTGTTTGAATCGTCAGTTGACAATGTTTCACATTTCATACTTAATAAATTAGAGTAAGAGAATGTTTGTGTGTGACTAAATAGTGTACATGTACAAGTACAAACAAAAAATTTAAAGAAACAAGATTGAGTAGGATTCCGATCGACCAACAAAAACACGAAATGAAAATCCTACTCTCATGACGCAAATTCTGCTCTACATTGTACTTTTAATGTTATTATTTAAAAGTTACGGATCACCTTGCAATGTAAAGTAGAATTTGCGTCACGAGAGTAGGATTTTCATTTTGTATTTTTGTTGGTCGTTCAGAATCCTACTCAATCTTGTTTTTTTAAATTTTTGTGTTCTTGTTTGTGTTGTTTTTTAATAATATTTATAACATTTCTTCAGTTACAATTGTGATACTTTCTGATTTTACGCAAACAATAAGTTTCTTTATTATTGTCATTGTTATGATTTTACAGCATTTATGAGGGACAGGACTGATTGAATTGAATAGATATGGTGAAGGAATATCTACTATACTGATGACAAGTGAAATGAATACTATAGTCTTGATGTGAATCCTTGTTCAAGAAGCTCTATCTTCCCAGCAATCCTGTAGCTATTCCTGCAGGTTCTTCCTGTTGTCCAGTTCATATTATCATTAGTATTATAATATTAATTAGTTGTTTTGTGTTTTTGAAATAAAATAATTCATTACACACTTGATATATGCAAGATTAATACCTTTTCTTAGCTGGAAACCTCCACTAAGTATTGTAATTTGATTCCAAGCATAGCTAGCTTATGACTATGTAAAAAATTACTTCGCTGTTCCCAGTTCTGAGATCTGAGCATGCGTGACCATGCTCAAATTTTGGATCCACATGCTTCTTTATTTAATGAACAAAATGGCGACATGAGGTGAGCTGGTGCGATTCAACAGTCACAGTATCACTTCTTCCTTTTTTTGGAGAATGATTCTAGGGGACAAGGACCTGCGCATACCCTGTTGGAGTAGAATGGTGTAAGAATTAGCCTTCTATTATGAGCCAAGATCGAGATAAAGACCGACAATTGGATTGACAGGACTAACTTGATGATGATGATGATGATGATGATGAAGATGAAAAAAGGTGGCTGAACAAAACGGCCGGTTTGCCGATTTTTGACTTTTTGCTTAGACAAGGTTTAGAGCCAGGCTAGTTGTACCATTGGAGTCCTCTGGTCAAGGTAAGGTCCTCTAAGAAGTCTTGTAAGCATAGAGCTCATTTTCCCGGTATAGCAAGGCTGTAATAGTAGTGGCAGCCATTTTGTTTGGGGGTGAATGCTACTTAGTAAGGCTGTCGCGTTACTAATACAATAGCGGCTATGATACAATAAACATGTACAAGTGTATATTGGTAGTTTTGTATGTAGTATGAGGAAATATTTGTAATTTTTTGTTTAGTTATCAAGGTAGAGAAACTGAGGTTGGTTTATTTCAATCTTGTCTTGGTTATCTCTCATCACTACTCAATGTAAGTTAATTAACAATTAGTGGATTCTAATTTATTTACTAATTGCATGTAATAGGCATATACAGATACGGCTGAGGTGTTCAGTGAGTTACATGTTGAAAGGATATTTTTATTTTCTTTGATATGGAGTTTTGGAGGTGTACTATTGAGAGACAGTGAACGAGAGAAATTCAGTCAATTATTGAGGCAGCATACCACTAGGTACGTGTACAGTACATGTATGCAACATGTATAGTACGAGGTACATGTACTAGCTTGTACATGTATGTGTATCTGTTTGCATACATGTACATTATAACTTGAATTTTTTGTCATGTATAACAGAAATAATGAAATTTTATGAACAAAAAGTCATTTTAACATGAAATGAAGATTTTGGCAAATTTTTGACAACATCAAAACTAGATTTACAGCAGAGCTCAAGGCCAAGTTAATACACTTACCTTATTTAAATGCTTACAAAACAGTACTGTTACTAGTATGGTTTGAAGTTCAGATTTTTGTGTATACTTAATAGAGATGTTTATATAGTAACATTATAACATGATACGCTACATGAGCATAGCATTGTACAGTAGAAACTGTAAACTAACATTAAACTAACCCAAAATGTTCAAGTATTATGTATACAGTAAGTGCTACGGTACGTACATACATGTACTTAATACATATGGGTATGTTACAGTACGTAATTGCATATTAAAGTTAACTTGGCCCTAATCTCTGCTGTAGTTATGGTACCGTAGGTCGGGATATATTCGCGGCTGCTTATTTTCGCGATAATAAAAACTAATAAAAAGGTTCAATTAAATACCATGGAAACCAATTGATTGTTGCTATGACAATAAGACCACGTGTTTATACAATTACAGTGTTCAGCAGCTAATTATCTATTCTTTAGCAGCTTTAGCGGGAGCCATCCAGTTCTCCATCTACTATCTATCTTGTATGGACCACTACCTTCGAGCTCTTTGCTACAAATCCTTGCCGCTCCACTTGCTGCACTGCACTGGTGATAATTAACCACGCCCAAGTTAATAAATGGGTGGGGAGTCCCAAGAATGCGCCATGATACGGCGAGGCAGAGTGAGGAGAGTAGCTCTGGTTAAAACAGCTCCAAAGAGACCCAAGATTAGTAAAACAAGAAGAACAACAACCCAAGAACACTGCAACAGAGTCCTTTGCTCTTAATATCGCGGCCTTTTCAATTAAAATTGCATCTGGTAACCATGGTAATTGCTGAGCGCGGGAAAAAAATCGCGAAAATAAGCAGCCGCGAATATATCCCGACCTACGGTATTACCGGTTGAATTCAATTGAGCTTAAGTACATATATGTACATGTACATGTAACTTGTTTAAACACAAACAATTTTTTAGATCCAAAGTTGACACATACACTGTACATACATGTACACATGTATTTTTAAGCACATGTGCGTGTACATGTATGATTTTTTACATAACGAAATGTACATGTACTTGTACTGTACATAATATACATATTATACATGTACATGTACATGAGTGTATAATGTATGTACATGTATATTTATTCATAGTTTACCAGATGATGATACAGAGTATTCAGTGTTTGATTACTATGTTGATGAGTCAGGAGAGTGGGATGTGTGGCAGAGCAAGTAAGTACATGCATGTAGTCTCACTCCGCCCCTTTGCTACTTTGCAGAGGTAGCGAATGGGTATGGCATGACTAGTAAGTACACAATGATGTACATGTACACATAGTTTATCTACATGTACACGTACGTGTATAACTTACTCATATGCTATATTACTGTAAGATCAAAGGCACTACCTGGTGGTATATTATGTATATACAGTGGAACCTCTGTATCATGGTCACCATTGGGAACTGGTCCTTTGGCTGTTATAGAGGGGTGGTCTTTATTGAGGGGTTTCAGTTTAAAGTGTATAACTTAAGGGATATTTAACTGTGTTGCCTTCTTAAGAAGGCAACACAGTTAAATCAAGATACTTAATTAAGTATCTTGATTCATTCCTCAGGTCAATAACAAGTACAAAGATTCTGCAGGTAGTATGTAAGAGGTAGCAGGAAAAATAAGCTAATTACTGCAAGAAGAAAGGGCATGATCAAGTTTTCAGCCATTTTATTTAGATGGGTGGGGCTACAGGTGACGTTTTATGATGAAAAAACATCCAGTCTAGGTGATGTGTGTGGCCACATGGCTGTTAAAGAGAAGTTTTTGTCAATGCTTTGTGCTGTGTGGGGGACGTTTTGAGTTCTCTGAATACGCAATAGAGAGGTGGTCATTCTTCAAGGGTTGCCTAAACAAGCAAGTGTAGTTTGTATTCGGACCTGGACATTTGGCCGTTATATGATAGACAGCCGTTATTTACAGGTGGTTGTTAACCGAGTTTTTACTGTACACCCTGCCCTTGATATACATTGCTGCGTTGTTTTGATGATATTCATAGTGGCACGTGGTGAAGAAATGGCCGTGGTACAGAAATGGAGATTAAGGTCAGAATCTTTTTTTCTTGGATGCAGCTCCTTTGCTCTGCTGGAGAAATGGTAAAATAACACCTTTTCCCCATTGAAGACAGTACAAAGTACATGTATGCCTCCATCATGGCGGCCAGAATAATTTTTTTATTTACCGTATCCAAATGAATATCATTAAAAAGTCTATGAATATCATGCATTTCATTTACCTAGATTTGTTGGATAAACATACCTATAATTGCTTCACTACCTCTCGTCGAAAGCTGGATTTTTATTACTACTTATTGAGGTTCTTTCTACCTTCTATATGCTTCTAAAGAAGCCTTTAGACAGTATCTTTATGTTCTTTTGCCCTTAAAAAGCTCATAACTTTGTTCCATTTGTAATCTGCCAATTTTAATGCCGTGGCCATGCACACTCATTTTATGTAAAGTATGTGGATGGTTGTTTGCTAAGACATATCAATTTTGTGACTGTGTTGCTCAAAACTTATAAGGTTTAAAACTTACGTGAATTTTAACGGGAATTTTACAGTTTAGGCTTCAAACACAAAAGTTTTGTATCATGAAAATTTATAGGGTGTGGTGTTGACCGTTATTAGCTATACCTTGAAGAAAAAAGACCAAGACCCTCTTGTGGGTCATGCTTTTATGATTGCCTGTATGATCTGTGAGTTCTCCCAAAGTGAAGCCATCTCAGAGTACATGTATATAGAGCTGCAAGCCACATTCTCAAATGCAATGGACCTGGACTGTTTGTGAAAGTTTTAATTGTGAATATCTCTCTTTCCACTCATTTGTAAAAGTTTTCAGCATTGAAAGTTTTGAACTACCTTAAGGAGATAATTATTAGCATGTACTTATTTTAGTGATTTTCATGGCACTGACATTTGGCTGGTACTTAATTTAGCGTTTTTGATCATTTGGTATTAATAACTACTAAACAATGTAAAACATTTGGGGCGAGCCTAAGCAAGCTATAGATTATGTGCTGTGATCTACATGTATGAGCAAGCAAAGCAATTGCACAAGTCTAAATACAGTATATCTTGTTGCATTAATCTTGCTCAAATGCTTCAAGCTTCATCACTGACTCTGCTCCAAAAATGTAAAGTTATCTAGGTTACAATTAGGAGCAGTCACTGAACAAAGAGATTGTCATCTGCTTTGTCTAAGTCTTTGGACAGCAGTTCAGTCTTATCTTGCTTACCGTTTGCTGCAAATAAGCTCAGAGTTGCTGTCAGCTGCCATTTTATTCATTGTGACCACACCCGCTTTCAATGAAGTAGAGTCTAATTAAAGTTAGCGTGGACTTAAATTAGCGATTTTTTAAAAATCGCTTAAATTTGCTAAATTAAATGCCCGCAAACAATTGTCTCCTTAAGGTATATGTTATTTCTCTAATGCAGCATGTATAGAAGAAATGTACTGTATAGCTAGAAAATTTGGTGGAGTAAACTGTTGGCAAATTCGGTGAATTGGGGTCCATTCGTGAAATTTTTAGTCTCCGATTTGATATGGTTCCATAAAAGCATGCACAGACGTAAAATTTTGCCAAAATTTTAACCTCCAAACCTCTTTTAGAGCCAATTCGCCGAATTGTAACAATTCGAATTTTTTTTAGCTATATGGTAAATGTAGATGTACAAATGTACTGTATGGAATTGGGGATATGTTTGTGACTTTTAATTTTTGTGATTTTATCCTGCACTCGTTTACCATGAGTACCATATGCAATTTTAAATCAAAAGCTGTGATATTAATGGCAAAGCACTATATGCTGCAGTGTTTTTTTGTTCTTTTTTTGTACTAATTTTTGGTGTCTTTGAGTTGCTTTAACCAGAGCTACTTTCCTCACTTTGTCTCTGTCTTGAAAGTCTCCACCCATTTAGATGTATGTTACATGTTGTTGTAATTGACTTGGTTGTGATATATCAACATTTTCAATACTCTTGTTAGTCCTTTTTTGCCAGTGTGATTGAAAAACTGGTACATTAAGTTTTGTAAATTTGCAACTAACACAAATTTGAACAATATCATAGTACATGTATATTGCAAAACATCAATTGTATCAGTATTTTTTTCACTCACAAAAATATTAAAATGTTGAAATAGTTATTAAAATCACAAAAATCAACATTGGTTTGAATACACTCTTCCTTTGAATATCATTGATGAGTAGTCATTTTTTGATGACACCTGCTGTACATGTACTGTAATCAAATGACGGTCATTGGCCTGGCAAATGATACTTGTTTTATTGGGTCACATGAGCTACTTTTCTATCCTGGTTCACAGTCTAATATCTATCACTATTCTTTGCTTGCTATATGCTTAACTGTAATCATTTTACTTTTTTACATGTAGTACTAGGCATGCCATTTGTGAACTTTTATTAAGAATTAAGTTTTGCAAATTGTTTTGTACATTGTAGTAGCTATTAGTGAGGTTGAATATTCACATTTTGCAAAATAGTGAAATACATGTACATGTGCACATGGACAAATAAAAATTCTGGGTGTTTATTTTGAGAAAAAACCATGAAAAAATTTCAAAATTGTATCCTTTTATGGAGTTATGTACAGGGTATTGTTTTATTGCATATACTTTGTAACAGGTTACCAGAGGAAAGGTGTCAAGGAGTTGATCTGTTAGGAAGAGTTTATGTAGAAACACCAACCACTGTAAGTTAGTTGTTATACATGTTGATAGTTTTCAATGTATTCTGTTGTTATTTTTCTTCCCTATCTGTATGTCAAACCTACATGTATCCTACATTTGTATTTTTGTCAATATGTAATAATTTTTCTTTTGTTAATAAGTTTTAATTGTTATTGTTATTGTTATTGATTATCAATTAATTATTAATGTTTTAGGTACGTATTGAGATGTTATTGGAATTGTCATTGACTGCAAAGAAACATGTACTATTAATTGGGCCTCATGCTAGTGGAAAAACTGTCATACTAGACCACTTTTTGTCTGCTAGAGGTAATAAAAGTAAAAGCAAAATTGTTATTATTTATTATTCTTATTTAATGTGTAGCTTTGCATTTTTTTAAAACTGAATCCGTTAAAAGATTTGTTAGTAATGGTAATACTGATTCTAGTGATCTTCAACAATTTATGAAAATTAATTTACACCATAGACAAGGTAAGTATCTGACAAGGCTTTTAGCAATATTTTATGGTACGTGTGATTTTTTATTGGACAATGGCACATTAGCATAGCCGTTAAAGTTGTTGTGAAGTACATGTAATTGCTACTGAGCATTTTTGATGTACATGTACATGTTACTAGATGATGCATCATTTACAAGTATATTTAAAGCATCTTCAAATTTTTTAGGTAAGAAAGAACAAGCGTAACAGTGTAAAAATATTCCTATAATTGTTTTCACCCCCTTGCAAGTACAGCTGGGTTCTTATTAACATTTATGAAGGTTCTCTCTACCTTCTAATGCTTCCAGAAAAGACTTTAGACAGTATGTCTATGTTCTTTCGCTGTTAGAAAGCTCATAACTTTGTCCCATGAGCAAGCTGCCATTTTTGTTTCTGTGACCACACCCACTTACGTAACATGGGCGGGTGGTTACTAAGGCTTGTTATTTCTCCAATACAACGCGTATAGAAGAAATGTAAGTGTGGACATACAAATAAATATATAAATAAATATAATAGATAGCGCGACGGTGAAATCCATTATAGGACGACCTGGGGGCGTAGCCTCCAGGTCGTAAAAAGTTGGTATAGAAGTGACTGTGGTGCTAGTGATTTCAAACATATTAGATAAAATACATTAGATAAAAATGCTGTATGGAATTAAGATTATACAGACCTTACGTGTACATTGTGTCATAGCCTTTTATCAATTGTTGTTGCTTGTAAATGTAAATGGTTTACTTATGTACATGTATATATGCATGTACATTTATCAGACAAGTAGTTTCATACAATGCATGTACGTGTGTACATGTATATATGCATATACATTTATCAGACAAGTAGTTTCATACAATGCATGTATGTGTATAGTATGTGTATTTTTGTGGTGACTGAGTGGCTATAATTTGCATTATATGCAACAAGTCTAATCATTCAGTAAATAATTTGCTGTTTTCATGAAATTTTTTTGTTAATATAAATGTAGCGTAACTGGTACATGTACACGTCATATACTCTACCCTATGTACATTGCACTTGTATGCGTGTGTTCTTACAGCCAAAATAATTTGTGGTTTATGCTACAAATATTGTACATGCATGACACATGTCATTATTTATTTGTTATTAATATTAGGATATACATATGGTCCATCAGATGGGCGTGGTCTTCATGTTTTATTAGATGATCTTCATTTACCAGATAATAATAATATTTCATTTTATGAGGTGCAGCGAAATACTTTTGTGTACTACATTAATTTGTGATATTTTTATTATAAATAGTATTTGAGAGAGTTAATTGATGATCAAGGCATGTATAATTTGGTTAAGTCAAATCAGTATGTAACAATTGAGGATGTACTGTTTTTTGGATCACTGTCTAGTGATAATGGGCCATACATTTTAAATCCAAGGCTTAAAGTATGTAATACCTACATGTTTGTTAGCTCAATGCACATTAATTTTTGAAATTTTTTTTCTCAGAGGCACTTTATTACAATACCTATTGATGAATTACATGACTCTGATTTATCTGAAATTGTTCCATTAGCATTAACAGTAAGTTAATTACCGTTACGTGTACTACACATTTATTATTTATTATTAGAATTTCACTTCTTTAATGACCTCGGTATCAAGTGATTTGTTTCAGTCTTTATCTGATGCATCGAGAGCACTATACAAGTGTGTTAGCACTGTATTTAAGAAGTCTGACACTCCTGGAAGACAACATTATTTCTTTTCTCTTAACTCACTTGAATCAGCACTACCAGTAAGTATCATTAATGCTGTTCTAAAATTAATGTTAAAACAGTGTTAAATGTACATGTATTAGTTATAACACAGTAGAGAGTGCTGTATGACCAATAATGTCATGAGGGATGGAGTTGAGACAGCTTTACTGCATGAGGGCACTCTATACTAGTCTGGTGCAGGGGTCTGGCTGTGCCAGACTACTCTTTACTGTGTTACTTTATGTGGGCTTTTGTAAAATAGTCTCCTGGAGGAGTTTTCTTTATAGTCTTTGATGTGTGATTGATGTTTAGAGAAAGGTAACACAGGCACTTATGAGCAAGGCTGTGTCTAGCAAGACAATTTATGCCATGTCACAAAACTTGATTGCTCAATGATCAATACGAGGCACCTATTGTGCATGGCCTCACTGCAATAGCTGTTTCATTATCAACATTAAAAGAACTTTGGCATGAAGAGAGTCTGCTGCAACATATGCATGTAGCTTCAGTTGCACTTGCCTTTGAATGCCTGCAGAAGTAGCAGCACCCACATGGCAAGCAGCTCCAGCTCCTCCCACGCGTGTAATTGAAAGGTGTGGCATATTACATCATCAACTGCATTGATGGCCAAGTGAGAAAGAAGCTTAACTTTTTCTTTACTAATCAACAATACATGTATATTACAAACTTGCTGACACAAAGTTGTTTCCTTTATATATTTGCGTTAGTTTTGACACTTTAGTACCATGAGCCTAGTAGGTTGTGGCTCCAGCGCTTCAAAAACTAGAACCAGGGCAACTATAACTCTTCATCAGGTAAGATTTAAAGAATTCAGTTCATATTTTTTCAAAGGCCATGTTCTAACGTACTGGAAAATGTTGCCAGCTATTTCTAGAGTGCCAACACAACAGAATCAGACTCAAATACTCAATTTTCTTACTTTGAAGCTTCTTGTACCTAGTGCTTATATTTGAGCAACACAAAACAGTTAAGGAAGACTTTTCTAGGCCAAAAAGAAAGTTCTAGGAGCTTGGAACACGCTGTGCTGAAGTTATAGTTTATTGAAAATAAAATTTGCTTGTACTGAATGAATGAATGATAGACAGACACAACAAGTACCTACACCTGGCGTAGGCGAGGGATATAATATCAACATAATGTGATCAAAATTGTATTAGATATGCACATGTACATGTACATACATGTATATAGAATGAGCTTTGTTTTAATGTTAATTTGCTTGTGATGCTTTAGTAGGTGAAAGCATGATGAATACACTGAATTTTAAGAATTATGTGACAAAGTTTTTAGAATGGTTGCAGCATCAGTTTGACACTTTATTGCAATTATTCAAGTGATTTGTGCTGTAACTTGTGACTATCTTTTTTAGGGCTTAGGATACTTGCCAAATTTATCTAACAATCAAGAGTTTGCTCATCTGTGGTCAAGTGAAATGAACAGAGTTTTTGGTCTCTCAATATGTCGTGAAGAAGACAAGAAATGGCTCCATGACACCATATCTGCCATTAGTATCAAATCATTTAAAATTGATGGAGAAAACTTGGTTGTTGATTCTCCAGTTTTATTTAGCAGTATAGCACCACATTCATCAGCTCAAAATAATTTATCTAATAAAATAACTCCATCACTTAATACAATGCCATCAGTTACATTATATTGTATTGATAAATGGAAGAGCATTGAAGAAACAATACATTATTATATTACAAGATATCAAGAGGAAGGATTGTCAACTGTGCCTATTAAATTAGAACTCTCTGATGATAATTTACATGTTATTGCATCATTGCACAGAGCAATAAAGCAAACCAGGTGCATACTTTTTTACTGTATGTCAGTCATACTCTAAGTCTAAGTACACTGTACATGTACATTTATATGTATTGTATATTTACTGATGTCACTTTCTCATTTTTAATCTTTTGTGTTTTGCTTGTCTTAGTGCTTTTTTTCTCACCTTAGTGCTCTCCTTTTTTTCTCTCCCACTATAGAGGTAATTGTATATTGGTTGGATCATTAGGACAACCTATACTTTCATTAGCTAAACTGGTGTTGTATATTTCTGATTATGACATTCATGTTTTACCTGATAATAATGATGGAGGTGGTGTTGGTAATGAATCATATTCTATTAATGATATCGTAAAGTCATTGTTTCGTTTGGCTGGCCTTGAAGGAAAACAAGTTGCACTCATTATAGAGGTAATACACACATGTACAGTACATGCGTACATGTAATACATAGGTGAAGTGGTGTGACTAGCAGGATAAGTCTTCTTAAAATACTTAAACAAGCTAGCAGTAGAAATTTTTTTAAATGCATGTGCTGTTCTAAACTGAAGGTGTGGCTTCTGGTTTGCAAGGCACCACCTATTTATATAATAGTAAATTTTTGGAAATAAAAATTTCACACATTTTGCCAATTCGCAAAAATTGCAAAATTTATTATCTATGAAATAATAATATGTGCTGTATGGTAGTATATGTAGTTTTATTGACATCAGTTTTCTGGTACATGTACATTATGGCTGCATTTGTATATATTCATCACCATTTACATAATTTTGTGTGATTTCATGTACTAATATATCTCATTTTCTCCCATAGGAGTGTCACTTACAGTCTCCTACAGTATTGAGTATATTAAATAGCTACATGTCATCCAGTGAGATACCTACATTATTTACTGCTGGAGAGATGTCTGGACTAATACAGGCACTACTTCCATCAATTAAAAGAGACTTTCCAAGTGAAATGATAGATCCTGAACAATACTTCACTGCTCGTGTTTGTCAGAATTTAAGGATTATAGTCTGTGTTACACCACATTGTAATATACTTACTGATAAAGCACAGTGAGTATGGTGGGAGAGAAAAGAGAGAAGTATTGAATGCAATTATGTGCAAATACTTGTAGTCATGTACAAATACCAATGTACATACATGTGTTGTGGGCAATATTGAGAATTTGATACCACCACAATACCCCAGGTCAGGATGTAATGACAGCTGCAATTATTTGCTTTAATAAAAATTCAATTTAAAACTTGGAAACAGTTAGAGCCTTCCTATGAAAATAAGACCATGTGTTTAGTATTAGCTATTCATCTACTTCTTCGCAGCTTAGTTGAGCCATTTATCAGTATGAACTCTCTCTTTCTGTTTGATCTTCTTGTATGGAGCTCTACCTCATAGCCCTTGCTGCAACTTGTTGCTTGTCCGTGTGCTGGCACAACCAAGTCTATAAACACTAACTCGATAGTCGATCCCATGATATGGCACAAGACAGGAGCTCTGAGAAGAACTGGTTAAGCAGCTCCAAAGAGACTAAGGGTTTGTAACACAAAGACAAAAACAAATCAAGAATACTGCAGCAAAGTGCTTTAATTGTTTCAATATTGAACCATTTTCAATTAGAATGGAATTTCTTTTTCATCGTTTTATTGGTTTTTTTTGACCACAAATAATTGCAGCCGTGAATATCATACTATCCCAACCTATAGTATATTATTTAAAAATGCTTCAGTATGACTAATAAAATTTCTGGTATTACTGCCATTTCTCCTGATATTTGAACCTCTAAATTCAGAAAATAAATATAATTTCAAATTTCCTACGATAATTCATTCTAAAAATTTGTTTTAATTATTATTGTTCCACGTGTTTCTAATTTCATCACTTACCTCTAAGTTCAATACAAGTGAAGGATACTCTGAATAGCCAGGTTAGCATATAGCTGGTTTTGTGTATTGACGAATCCCTCCATATTTGACAAAATAATTATTTGAAAAGCTTCAGAACTATTCTCCCTATACATTAAAAAAATTACAAATACATGTACAAAACTTGATGTGACAAATTTTTAGAGGAATTATGGTAATAACAACAATAATTATGTTAACTAATGTGTGCGTAATATAATTCTGAAGTGATATTCTGTTGTATGGATGGTAATGCATTCAATTGCAGGTCCTTTAGGTAGTTGTTTATTTACATTTCATGCTTTTTATGCATGCATGTACTTGCAGTAGTGTAACGATACCTAAAAATAAAACCTATTTTAATGTGCTGTTTTCCTTCAACTAAAATGGCACACTTGAAACTACTTAAATTATTGCAGTATAATTGAGAGGTCTAACCACTAATACCTGCTCTGTAACGTTGGTCAGGTCATTTGGTTCATTTATTTGTTCTTAATTGTGATGGTCTAATGGTCTTTATATTAACGGAAAGAGTTTGGTGGATAAAATTATAACTAAAACTTGAAGCATTGGAAGAATAAAACTAAAACTGAAACTAAAATGCAATTTTGAAGTGATGACAAGAACTAAAACTGAAATTATTACCATTGCATAACTAAAACTAAAACTGAAACTTAAAGAAATTGCAAACTAAAAATAAAATTATTTTGCCATACTAAAGCAACACTAACTTGCAGTTGCTATTACTACTATATAAGCATACATGTATGTCTGTGTAGTCAAATTAGTCAGCTGCAGGGTCTGTTTGTCACAAGCATAGAGGGTGAGGACCAATTTGTATTCCAAATTTGTCCTGAACTGTAAATTTTTTGTATTATGGAAATGAGTCACACTTTTATATTAAACTTTGCATTATCAGATTGCAGTAGTGCAAATGAGTCACAATGGCTTAAATTTTTATACTAACCTTTACTTTACCAGAAACTTTTGGCGTGCAGCTATAATAGAAGATGCTTGGGATTATATACATGTATGTTTTAAAAGAAGATCAGGCCAGAATTGTAGTTTTATTTTTTATCAATACTGTAATTCTAGTCTGGCTCAGCCTTTTGCAAGCAAACGAGCCCCACCCAACCATACAAGTTCAGAACAGATTTAGAGTATGGATTTATCTTGACCCTCCTTTTGTGGGAGGGTCAGTTACGTAAAATCAGTATTTTAACCACACATGATATTATTTCGATATGTTTTATGATGCTGCTTAAGTAAAATTGCCCAGTGTTATACATGTACATTTACATGTCATTGTCATGTATATTGTTATGCTTTTTATCTTCGTCATATACATGTACTCTGCTTCATGTATTCATGTACATGTACATGCATGTTCTTTTTCTCTGTGATTTTTCTTTCATCTTCTATTTTTAGTTATTATCAAGGTATGTTGCAGCAGTCACACATTATATGGATGGATGAGTGTAACATACAAACAATAAGACGTCAAACAGCATTCTTTCTAACGGACAGCCCCCTCTCAATGTGTATACCAGAGGAATATATGTCATTACTAATAGACAAAGTATCATTAATACATCATAATATGTTAATTAATACTGGATCAATGGACCAAACTGGACCATCGCTCCAATCAGCACCACTTGATATGGAGACCACCGAATCTTATTATTATTTATTAGAGAAGGTGAATATACTTCTTAGTAAAGGAGAAAGAGAGGTCCTACCCATACCATATGTTGGTCCTCTCTCCTTGAGGAATTTCCTTGAGTGTCTTTGCAGAATGTACAAAGAGAAAAGCGAACTTGTTTTTAAGGAAGAAAATAATTTAAAGTAAGTGGATTCAATATTTAAATTCATTTTTTTTCTATTTTATTAGAAAAGCATTGAGTACATTAACAAATGTACGTGAATCAGTTGATGATATGCAGGCTACACTGGATATATTGAAACATAAACTCTGTACAACCAGTGCACAGTCAACTGAACTATTGAAACAAGTTACTACCAAATCTTGCCAACTAGAAAGAACCAAAGCACTATTAGGTACTAAAAATTGTTGATGAAATTAATAATTAAATACTAATGCTAATAAAGCTTTGCATATACTAGAAACAATTGCACTATTATTCTATGGCATAGAAAATTGTGATGACTGTATGCATTGATTGTTTTATTGTTGTTATTGAATAAGCAAAAGAACAATGACAAAAACACTAACAAATTATATAACAAACAAATAGAGACAGAAAAATATGTGACCATAATTGACAAAAGGTACCTTATGGCGGGTAGTGAAATTTGTCTTTATAGCCAGAAAAATCCAACTTCCTGAGCTTAATTTATCATAAAATTACTCCACAAGATGCAAAAAGTTACTATGTAACTTTTAGACACAAGGCTTGTCCAATAGAGCACTCACAGGAAGATATTTTTCATTTTATTGATGAATTTTAAAATCCGCCATAAGGTACCTTTTGTCAATTATGGTCACATATAATTGTTAGTAACTTCATTGTTATTATATAGGCGGTAGCCTATATGTAGGATTGAGGTTGATTTTTCAAGATGGTGCCCGTTTTTATGATTTTCAAACACTCATAACTCTTTTATCTTACGTTGTACAGCCTTATAAATGGCTTAAATGAGCTCTCCTTCACTGAGTGATTCTCCTAGTACCTTTAAAGTGGACTGCACTGTAGCGGGAGCATTTCTAGAGAATAGTCCCAAATTCAAATTTCTGCAAAATTCTTCAGACTTTTTCTTCTTCTTCTTCTTTCTTCTTCTTCTATCAACACGGAAATCTTTTAAGCCAGACAACCGCTCAAGTTGGCTTTTACATCGTTCCTTTGAGCTTCGGTCAAGGACTAGACATGTGGCTTCAAAAAGAAGCAAGGACAGAGAACAATGGAAGACAAATTCCAGCTGCAGCACCGTGTGGGTTTGTGGTTTGACGCCATTTTAATTTATGCGCACGTGATCAGCATAAATATGATTAACCTAACCACATAATTATAACAGAAAGTAATTTTATTGATTTAAGAAAAAAGAATGGAAACAAGTAAATAAAAACATTAAAAATGGAAAAGTAGTAGGATTAAATTGGAAAAAAGTAAAAAACAAGAGGGTACTTACAAAGTGGTGTGATAACAAATCCTACACCATTGCATGAAAGACATGGCTTCATAGTTATCATGTAGTAGCCTGTGTGGATAATTACAATGCTTTTGGGTAATATTCTTCATGCAGTGGTGTATGATTTGTTATCACACCACTTTGTAAGCACCCTCTTGTTTTTTACTTTTTTTCAATTTAATCCTACTACATGTACTTTTCCATTTTTAATTTTTTTATTTACTTGTTATTATTTATTATTATTATAAAACACAAAGAGACAAAAAGCACAATACAACAGAGTGCACAAGAAAAGAAAAGGACATCATTGTTCTTATTATTAACATTATTGTGAGAGGCAAGGGAGAGAGGGAGATGGAAAAGCCGAAAATACCAAAACAACGAAAGACAGCAACTGTAATGGAGAATCCCTTAAAGTGAACCGTCAATGTGGGATTAAAGAGAGGACTTCTGGGCAACCAAAAAGCAGCAATGCCTCTTCAGAAAGAGACTGAGAGGCGCTTGAAAAAAATGGGAGTAAGTGACAGATGGTTGTGACCAATACACCCACCTAACCGACGACCAATAGAACGGATAATAGGAACAGCTAAAATGCTCTAATTTCCTAAGACTTCAACAGCCATATCAGCATACAGGTGGTGGAGATACCCACAAATTATCCTAACTCCGCCATTCTTATTCGTAGCCAGCAGACTGGTCCCAAAATAATGATGCACAAGGCAACCTCACCCTTGAGTACTAGATTAGATATTGAGGCCAAGGCAGAATGCAAGTAAGAAAGATGTGCCTCTGAAAGCTCAGAATGTCCTTTAAATGCTGGGGTCTTAGCCCACCAGCAGACCCGCATGGGAAAGGATGTATAGCACCAGTTACTTCTACTTTACTTACACAAGCATGATATTTGGCTTGAGAAACAGTAGGAGGATTAAAATCACCAGGGAAGGGGGCATGCTAATTGTCACAAACAATACTAGAGTTGAAAGATGCAGTACATATGGCCCTGCTAAAGTCTTCTTTCTTCTGGCATTTTAACACTGCTTTTCTCAAGCAATCATGCAGAGCTTCATGTACATGTAGGAGGAGGACTGTCATGCTACCGAGGTCAAAACTGGCAGAGAAGAGAAAGAGGACCAGAATGTAAAGAAAACTGCTTGTTGAGTTGAGTAGTTAAGGATTACCAGTTTTTGTGTAGGATTGATGCCATGGAGCAAATGAAAGCATCTTATAACGATAAAGAATTAACATGGACCGCCTCTTCTACTTGAGAACTAAAGGAGGTGGCTGTCTGGCAGCAAGAGGCTTTTAGAAGATGGTTATTATTTGCAAGCTAGGCTGGAGAGGCACTGCATGGCCAGGAAGGTGAACCATCTCTTGGGGGACACCATGTGTTGAAGCATGTAACAATAAAAATACTGAGAAATGCCCCAACCATATAATAAGAGTCTGGACATTGATTGGAACAGGGCCATGAAACCTAAGAATGCCAAAGCAGAAACGACAGGAACCTGCATGTATGGCAAACAAGGCACTCTGCTTTTTGATCCACCATACCGTATACCGGTTTATTTTTATGGTAAAATATTTTCACAAATTTCACGGGTTTGTGATCATTCGCAAAAATATTTCACCACGGAAATTCTGCTCTCCATTGCCACGTTGTGCTGTCTGTAAGCAATTCTCAAAAACTTAATTCCTCAAAATCTTAGAAATTTGAGATTTGCGAAAATTTTCCACCGTGAAAATAAATCGGTATACGGTATCAGTTACTGCTATTTTATTTGTTATTATTATTACTATTATTATTATTGTTATTGGTATTATTCTTATTTTGCAGGTACAGGAGGCCCAGTGTTAAGTGCTATGAGAATGGTGTCAGAACAAAAAAGATTATTAACAGAAAACGAAGAAGACGATCAGGAGCTACTTGCAGTATTTTTTAATCAACTGCCAAATAAAAGTACAAGAATAGAAATGTTAATGGAGAGAGCAAAAGAGAAACTTAAGATAGCAGAGAGAGAGGAGAGAGAAACAAGAAAAGCCATGGCAAGAACTAAAGAGCAGGTCAGACAAAAATATAAACTAAAGCACACACGTGTACACATTTGTATTCATACAGACAGTACATGTATGTGCATGATTTTGTATGTGTGCATTATTCATACAGTGCTTGCAGTACTTTGTGGGTACATTTATAGTAGTGTTTTTTAAATGTATGTGCATTTGTTTCAGTATAAGGTAATCCAATGATTTGTGTGGGTTAAATGCATGTATGTGTACATGTACATTTACATGTACATGTATGCCTGAGGAATTACATTTAAATTCATGTATCACATACAAATAGTCTAGAGTAAAATATGCTGTACATATACATGTACATGTATGTGTATCATAATGTCAGCCTTTTGCATTATTAATACTACTGACACTACTACAACAAACAAGCGTAACAGTGTAAAGATATTCTTATAATTGTTTTCACCACCTTTCATGCGTAGCTGGGCACATATTAAAACTTATAGAGGTTCTCTCTACCTTCCAATGCTTCTAGAGAAGTCTTTAGAGAGTACCTCTATGTTCTCTCGGTGTTATCCTTTATGTAAACCCAGGAAAAAAATCTTACTAAGATCTTGAATAATCTGATCAGATGAGATAAGATGAGATAAGGTGAGATAAGAGTTAAGAACAACCTTATAAGATCTTATTTGGATTTAGTCTGATCGATCTTAGCTATCATATACAGGCATAGTCTTACCTAAGATCTTACAAGAATTATCTTATAATATCACTGATCAGATTTAAAGGCTGGATC
>NW_003546640.1:1681-31276 GCF_000090795.2 Amphimedon queenslandica | reverse complement strand
AGCAAAAAAATCTTACGTAAGATCTTACTTAAGATCTTATGAAACCTTACAAATGATCTTGCATGTTTAATCATGCCTGTTCTTGCAAGGTCATTAGACAAGAAGTTCCAAAATCTTGCCAAGATCTTATGATAAATCTTGCCAAGATCTTATGATAAGTCTTACATGATCAGGCATGGTCTGACGATTAATCTTCCATTATCAGTCAAGATCAGGCACTAAATCTTACATTATCAGTCAAGATCAGGCACTAAATCTTACATTATCAGTCAAGATCAGGCACTAAATCTTACATGATCAGGCAAGATCAGGAACTAAATCTTACATGATCAGTCAAGATCTGGAATTAAATCTTGCATGATCTTTTAAGACTCTTACTTGTTATGAACTAATATCATGAAGGATATTGTAAGATCTTGTCAAGATCTTGAAGAAATAGTTAAGTTCGGATTTGGGATTCCAAGCATATCCCATAGTATTAAAATGACTGCAATTGTCAGATCTGAGCAAGAACTTACATTGCTTAAATGCATAATAATGATGTCATTATAGCTTAATTAAGTTTAATTTTGTTGAAAGTTTGCTTTCTTTATATGCTCATACTTTTGTAAAGGCTATCGTGGGTTGTCAACTACTTCCTGTGACATCACGCAACTTGTAAGATCTTTCAAGATCTTGTATGACTTAAAATGATGTGAAGCGTAAGATAATTCATGTAAGATCTTAAGTAAGATCAGGCATATACATCTTATCAGTAATATTGTAAGATAAGTCATGTAAGATCTTAAGTAAGATCAGGCCTGTACATCTTATCAGTGATATTGTAAGATAATTCATGTAAGATCTTAAGTAAGATCAGGCCTGTACATCTTATCAGTGATATTGTAAGATAAGTCATGTAAGATCTTAAGTAAGATCAGGCCTGTACATCTTATCAGTGATATTGTAAGATAATTCATGTAAGATCTTAAGTAAGATCAGGCATATACATCTTATCAGTGATATTGTAAGATAAGTCATGTAAGATCTTAAGTAAGATCATGCCTGTATATAGTAGCTAAGATTGATCCAAATAAGATCTTATAAGGTTGTTCTTAATTCTTATCTCACCTTACTTTATCTGATCAGATAATACAAGATCTTAGTAAGATTTTTTTGCTGGGAATATATAATAATAAATGAATAACATTATAATCTCTCCTTTTCTGTGTTGTATCATACAGATTGCTATTTTTTATAATAAATAGAAGAATGTGAAACATTTGAAGGGTCTCAGCCCATGAGCGGCATTATTATTGTGCTGTAAAACCTTCCTTGCTGCTACAGAAGTTTTTGGATAGCAGTTTACTTGCTGACCGTTTTGGTTTATTGCAATCAAATGAGCATAGACTTGCTGATAGCTGCCATTTTATTTCATTGTGACCACACCCACTTTGAATGAAGATTAGGCTATTTAATGTTAATAATAGTTAGAGGACCTACCTGTACAAACTCACTCTCATCTTAGTGCGGTTTGCCCAATAATAATAGTAGTATTAACTTAATTAATGTATTTTTATTTTACTGTAACAGGCTCAGTATTGGCAGAATAAAATAGATCGTAACACAATAGACGAAATAAAGACATTACCCAACCCACCACCACTAGTAGGCACGATAATGGAACTAATGCTACAACTGTTAAAAGCAACTCCAACTCCTTCCTCGCCTTTAACTGGTCCAACTGTTTTAACTAGAAAGTCTTCTACTGTTACTAGTTCTAAAAGTAGCTCTGAGAAGGATTACTGGACACAATTACAATTGGCTATTGGGGACTCACAGCATTTCCTTGATCTTATCAATAGTTTAAAATGGGAAGATGGTCTGAGCCAGGATTCTGTTAATTTAGTAGAATCTAAATTACATGTGTCAACAAATTACAATAATGATTGTAGTAGTAATGATGGTGATAGTAGTCAGCCTCCTCTAGTTCCAACATCCTCGTCACTTATATCTGTATCAATGGCCAGACATGCTTCAGAAGCAGTGTCAGTCCTGTTTGAGTTTGCTGTATCAATTGTTCAATACCAGTATTCATTTGAACCTCATAGTAATGCCGTTTTTAAAGTTGAGAAGATTAAAAAGGATATTGAAGGTTAACTCATGTAATGTACGGGTGTACTATAAATAAATGGTTACATGTAGTGCTGTATTGGCTGTTTCTTTTGTGTAGGCTCAAATCTACTTAATTTTATTTTGATAAGCTTCATTATGATCAAATAACAATTTAGTGAAATACGAAAGACGATTTCAATTATAATTTAACCAACAAAAGTTGGAGGCCACAAAAGAAACCAGTTGTGCAGTTATATTTAAAATGTATTTGATGCTTGTACATTGTAGTTTGAATGTTTACAAATTACTATTAGTTTATACTGTGTGTAAGAAGAACACGCTTGTGCATGTACTTGTACATTTACATGGATTAGCAATTTTTTGGGACTTATTTAATTAATTCGAATATTTGTTTTGGATTAAACTAGTAGTGCTTTACTGAGCAAAACTTTTGCACATTTATAAATTTAGGTTTATTTGCAAAAAAGGATTTTGTGAATTTACTATACTCTGAATGGCAGTTGAAATTGCAAAACTTGTAATCACATTCATGCATACAGTACATGCATGTATGTGTACTATTGTCTGAAAGCTGCATAAGTTTTGCTACGCCATAGTAAAGCACTATATAGTATGTAATTTCTTTTCTCCAACTAATGTGCTTACTTAATGCTATTATATACCCTAGCATTAAAAAGGGAGGTACCTATTGATATGACACCAGAACATAAATGTCAGTTCCATGATCAGTTACATGCTACAACTGATGATGATAAAGATGAGGATGTGTCTGAAGATTATTTGAAGTTATTGGAAGAAGAGCTTGCTGAGTTAAAAAGAAAATTTGATGAGACTGTAATGGAAAAACATAATCTATCTAAGACTTGTCAACAGCTGGTCACCAAACTAAAATTAGCAAGAAATCTTTTAGAAAGGTTTGCAATTCAATATTTGTGTGAAATAATGTGCATGTATTGTATGTACATGTATATGGTATACATGTATGTACATATTGTAGAGGTTTGTATTGTACATACATGTTGATGTTTTTATCCGGATTGTTACGACAAATTTTGTTTGGCCTTTTAGTTTTTATTGAATTTATATTGCTTAAGCTGTTTGTATATCTGAAATCTGTCCTATAGAACTAAATTGCATTATAAGCATAGGCTATTAAAAGTTGGTGTTCCATACATGTATATTTTAAAAAATCATTCCCAGTTTTTTTACTTTTCTATACAAGTTTACATCCATTTGTAATTTGTTACAGAAAAGATATGTAAATGTACATGTACATGTACTTCAAAATCACAATTTTTTGAATTGTGACAATTTTTTATTTACTTTTTAGTTTAAACTCAAGATTGGAGGAATGGGGTCAAGTTTTAAATGATCTTCCAATGTGCGAAATGTTGTTGAACACTGTCATCATAGCATCTGCTTTTCTTACTTATTGTGGAGCAATACCAACTAGATCACTGTTAGTACATGTACATCTATTAGAGCACAAGTATTATTTGTTATTATTATTTATAGACAAGAGTCTTTAGTACACATATGCACTGAATGTTCTCCTCACTCATTGTCGACAAATTGTAATCCAATGGAGTCATTGATATCATTTTTACTGACACCAGCTCAACATCAATCCTTGTCATTAGAAGAATTACCAATGGATCATCACACTGTACTTATTGCTTGCAATATCTTATCAGAGTATACTTCACAATGGCCATTGGTTATTGATCCTCTTGGAATGTCTGTTAGTTGGTTGGTAACTCATTTTGAGAGAGAAAACAGAGAAGGTGAAGACAGGAGGAAGAACAAAGATTCCCCTGTTATTGTGACACAATATGATGTAAGTGATGCTTAATTTTTTTGGTTATTTTTATGACACATGACATGTATTAATTTTTTGGGTACATTTTACAATGAACTAAATACATATTGAGTTGCTAAATTTCTTTATGGACATGTATATGTATGTTTTGTCCTTTAGAATACATCATTATGTAATGTATTGATACAAGCTGTCAGCGAAGGCAAGATATTAATAGTTGATAATGTTGATGTGCATCATTTGGGATCTACCAGGGATAATACATTTAGTTCTGTACTTAACTGTAGACGAAAGCTATCTATCAAAAAACCATTAAAAATTGTTGTAAGTCAATACTTATCAATTTATACCTCCATACATACATGTATGCATGTACATGTACTGTACAAGTACAGTGTACATGTACATGTACATACTGTACATACATGTACATGTACATGTACAGTACAAACCAAGAAAGGCAAGTACTGTAGTTACAATGTACTCCACAGTTACTTAACTAATGTGCTCCTCTTTTTTTGTGAATTTGCAATGTGACGGTAGATAGAAGTAATAGTGACGTTCATTGTTTGTGGCAGGTAGTAGTTTGTCATTATAATGGAGTGAAAATTGCTCAAAATTGGTTTTTAAGTGTAGAAAGCGGCAGTAGAAATGGACTTGGGACAACACAGATTGTAGTAATTGTAAAATTAAGAGTGTTTACTACTACAGTAGATGTGCTAGGGTAATGCAGTGAAGAGTTGCAAAGTAAAACTAATACTCCTACAAACTTATTTTTGCTACTGTTCACTATACTACATAGCCTTTTTTTGGTTTGTATTGTATTTGACAGACCACCTTATATAGTAGATTAATTTACTTTTTGTACATTTTGTAGATCGATGGTAAAGAAGTTGATTGCAGCTACAAATTTAGGTACTAATATTGTGCATTGGTCATTATTTGCTTAATCTGTCCCTCCCTTTTATCATGCAATTACTGTACATGTTACTTGTGTACTATTGCGACTATTGATGACCTGGGGGTTAGGGCCCCAGGTCACTTCTATAATTTTTTTCATTGTCACACTCTCTATAATTATATGTTTACATATAGTGTAGGTTGGGATGTAATGGCTGCAATTATTCGCGGTAATAAAAAATTCAGTTAAAAAACCATGGCAACAAATATGCTATTTTGATTAAAAACAGGGTGATATTGAAGCAAATTCAGTGCTCGTGAGTTGTTGTTGTGTTAGTAATCCTTGGTGTCTTTGGAGCTGCTTTTACCAGTCCTTGTCAGAAATACTGTTTTGCCATACCTTTGGACTCTCCACTTATTCTAGTGAGTGTTAATTTACTTGGGTGTGATTCATTATTACCAGCACATGGACCAGCAACAATTTGTGGCAAAGAGGCTAAAAGAGCTCTGAGGTAGAGCCCCATACAAGAATTTAATAAATAGAGAGCAAGTCGCTATTGGTGAATGGCTCCAGTAAAGCTGCTGAAGATTAGATCAATAGCTGGATACAATTTAGCCATGGCAGTGTCCTATACGTTTCCATGGTTTATATTTGGTTTTTTTTATTACCGTGAATATATCTCGACCTACCATATATCCACACTTACATTTTATCTGTGCACATTGTATTGGAGAAATTACGAAATTAATATGCTTTAGCAACCAGCTGCACTCACATCCTATATGTAAAGTATCGTGTGGCCACGGCAAAGAAAATAGTGGCGTACACATGGGACTAAGTTATAAGCTTTTTACCAGCAAGAAAGCATAGAGATGCTGTCTGAATGATTTTTTAGGAGCATTATATTGTATAGAGAACCTCAGTAAGTCTTAATAAAAACCCAGCTGTGAATGCAAGGTGTTGAAAATAATTATAGGAATATTTTTATACTGTTATGTTTGCTCTTTATTAGGCTCATATTAGTTACTGGAGCAAGATCAGTACCCAAAATTCTGTCTTCAAATTGTTCTGTGGTTTTATTTTATCCTGAAAGCCTTGGATTGCATTCACGTCTAATTGATGAGTTCCTAAAGACTCAGGGTATTAAGACTTTCCTTGAAAGAGCACAATTGAGAAAAGTAAAGTATACAACAATGAGGTTTTAATTTTTAATTGCAAAAGTGTAGTAAATATATGATATACATGTACATGTATTTATGTACACATGCAAGTACTTACAAGTGCTGTATTTTTGCAAATTAGAAGCGGGGCATCTATTTCAAAAAGCAGCATTATTTTGTTCTCGAAATAAATTTAAAATTAAAATTAAAATTATATGAGACAGCAAGATGTGAACCAGAGACTTCACATACAAGACTTCAGGAAGCCTATAAGTAATTATCTACAAGGCAACCATGTTATATTTAGGCTAGATTTGTGTGTATATAGGTCGATTTTTTTGCTATTCCGGAGATTATTTGCACTCTGCTTTTATTTTAGAATATATGGTACATTTATGCATGTACATTTTTATTGTCCTTCGTTATTTTAGGATATTTATTCATACATATTGAAGTGTGCTAGTGTCAATAAGCAGTTACTTATAGCATTGGGTAACGATGGTGAAATGGAAATGGAGGCAAAATCTATTAACAAGTTACTGTCACTTAATAAATCCTTTGAATTTTCACAGGAAAAGTAAGAAATTTTTACGGCGCATACTGTACAAGTACATGTTTGTCCTAATTTTAGTGTTTAATTGTTTATGTACATGTACATTATGCATGTACATCATACATGTACAATTGTATATGCATGGACGTTAATTTAGTGTTGTACTTCATTTAGTTAACTACAAGTAATAATCAGTTGTCGTAATTACTTGCACATGTTATACCAAGACAATACGTTGCATGTACATGTATATACCCTCAAATGATGTGAAGCCATCCCTTTGTGATTATGAATATCATTCTCGGGTCTGATGTACTATAGATTTGCAGCTACAATTATTAGCAGTAAAAAAATTTTTAATGAAATACTATGGAAACTGAGATGCTACTTTAATTAAAAACTTCGTAATATTAAAGCAAAGCACCTTGCCGCAGTGTTCTTGAGTTGTTCTTGTGTTACTATCCCTTGGTATTATTGTAGCTGCTTTAATCAGTTCTTTTTAGAAGCAGTCTCGTATCTTGAGACTCTCCGTCTCCACCCATTCTAGTTAGTGTTAATTGACTTGGGTGTGGTTTATTATCACCAGCATGCCATAGTAAATTAAAGGGATTGAAAGCTTCCGTTGCGTGGGTGGATTATTCTATTGAAATTATGATGTTGTCTAGCAGTTACCCCTGATTAGACTTGCTCTCTCCAGCTATGCAGCATTGATTTTCACCTATATCTATGCATGTTAGTGATTGCAATGTCTTATGATACTTTGAAGAAATCAGCTGTTTCAACACTATTATGCTGTAGCAAAAATAACATGATAGAGGCTCTTTCTTCTCCTGCATTTATTAGGAATTAAAAAAGTTGAAGTACTCGTTTGTTATGTCATTGATCCCCAGTATTTCAAAAGCAATATTTTAAATAAAGATTTAAAGCAAGCCCCTATTAAAGACTTCTGTTCTTTAGGTGGTCCAACTTGAATAATTCCTAAAACTTGTGTTCTCATCATTGATTGTTAAAAAACTGATAAACTTTTCGTGTTTATTTGTTCACCGTTATTCCACTTCTTGAACAAGTAATGACTAAGAGACTTCAGATACAGAATCTATAGTCTACCCTGAGACTGTAATTTTGTCTATAAAGGTCCTTATGGCTTCACTACCCGTTACATCACTGATATAATTCAATTCCTTGTCAATTTGGTTAAGAATATAATTAAAATTATTCAATATTTGAAACACGTACAGTTGTAGGCTCTTAATTACATGATATCTGGAAGTACACATCAACTTTGAGGGGAGATTTACCTGAATAAAATAAGACCCAGCACCACCGGGCCATCACAATGTATTAAGCAAAAGTAAGTATAGTGCTAGACCCTTTGGCGAATGCCCAGCACCCCTGTCTATGATTTGCTCAAAAAACAACTCTTGTGAGTCAAAGATTTTAGGTTGCCTAATTATAACAAAGTTTACAGCACTATTTTCTAGCTACATTGGCTCCATTAAGACTTAAACTAGCTGGACAAGTAGACTATATACACCTTCCTAAATCTATGAAAAGACTGCAGTGATTCCAAGTATTCTGTGAATGATTTGAGCAAAAATTTAAGTCAGACAATTTTTATTAAACAAAATATTTTTTACAGTGACACATTTTTGCTTAAACTTTGCAAATCTTGTTTCTTCATGACAAGCAACTTCTCTCTTAATGATGCTAAAGTCCATTTGTATTTACCTCAGCCCTTGTTTTCTTTCAATGTCTTTTGACTTCCAAGTTTTCATTGTAAAAATAAACATACTAGTGCATTCCTCTCCTTTTGCTGCATCTATTGTAATACTAAAAAAGCAGCTATAGTTTTTTAGCTCCAACTTGGTTGTATAACCCATGCAGAAAGTACAACCATACTTTTCACAATATTATTGCATGGTGTTACTTATTGGGTAGGGTCTGAAATCACTTCTTGGGCTCAGGTTAATGCAAATTGACTTTAGTTACAACACTGTTCAATCAACTCCTTAAGAGAAATAAGTAAAATTGTGTGGCTATCAATTCTGATATGATGAAAATTTTACTACTCCTAATCTTCTAGTGTTTAATGAAGTGTACCATCTGTATATAGACTGTTAATTAAGTTATTCTGGGCTTTTGCCCATTATCTTGTCTTAGCAGAGTATACTTTTGCTATTACAGGGCCTAGTCTAGCTAATCACCCATAGTAGCTATAAACAATAACAGCTAAAGTATACTAGTGTCCGGATTGCTCTGCTTTTATGACATAACTAGGTTAAGTTGCTTGATTTCTGAGGAACGAGAGCTTCCTATTCTTTTCATTTATGCGGACCAGCAAACAGTTTGCAGCATAGAGACTAAAAAGCTCATAGGTAGAGGTCCATAAAATGATAACAGATCAAGAACAAGTCACTATTGGTGAATGGCTCCACTAAAGCTACTAAGGAATCTAAACATGTGGATTATTGTCTTAACAATGCTCTAACGATTTACATTTTTTGATTGAATTTTATATAAATGCGAATAATTGCAGCTGCAAATATAACTCTACCTATAACAAATTATGAAAGGTGTAATGATGGACCTCTGGGCTTAGTTGCCTACATGTGCAAAATGTATATTCATGAACTTGTAATAAACTATCTGGAAGTGGCCGAAAAGCTAAATAGTTCCCATAGCAAATTACACATTTTGTTTTAATTATAAATGGACATTTGCAAGTGGAGCCATGTGATTTTAACAGAAAATGATTTTTTGAGCAAGCATTGTGAGTCCGTAGGACCGTAACCAGGAATTAAACTAACCTATGTATAATTCGCTTTGATGTTTTAGCCACTAATGAGGGTTCCAAATAGCATGGAGCCCGCTAGTCTTGCGCAATAATAACACATTGTCACCATCGTAACAATAACCCATGTACACACAATGCATAACTATACATGCGTAGTATGGCACAATCAATATTTCACGGTTAGTTTAAATGAGTTAAACCATGTTTGAAGGTGTCCACACTATTTGGAACTCCTCGGGCTTCGCCCTCGGGTTCCAAATAGTATGGACACCTTCAGACATGGTTTAACCTATATGTAGAAGCCACATAAAGACCCATAATGAACTGAAGTAATTGCCTGGTATTTGAAAAAAGCATCCTCATTCATACATTAAAAGGTAGAAAGTCTACAAGGTCCTTTTTCTTATTCCATTGAGTGACCTTATTTATTATTATTTTATTGACCCTCTTGATTTTGCCTGATATACCATTATTAACCTCGGAGTTGCATATGATCTTAGCAAGAGTAGATGATAGTTTTTAGTGATGTACCACAACGTGGCCCCTTTATCTCATGGCTTTGTAGGATACTAGGACATGTACATACCTGTGTATAGATTAGGTACCGTACTGCTGAAATGATTCAAAAGTAAAACTCTTACGAATGACTGGAAAGAGAGATATTCGCGATTAAAACTTTTGCAAATGGCCTAGGTCTGTTTCATTGAGGGTGTGGCTAGCAGCTTTATACTTGAGGATTGAGAGAGGTCAGCAGCTGCCACAGCATCAGGCAAATGAAAAGCATGACTGCAAGAGGGTTTTGGTCTTTTTTTATTGAGGTTTAGCTGATAAAAGCCAATTGGGAGACAATAAAGATACATGTCCTCACTTTATTGAGGCAAGCCCCATTCCTACATGACCATACCCCTTTGAATTTATGCAATAAAAACTTTCACTTTTGAGACCTTAACCACAAAATTTGTGAAAGTTTTCAACCTTAAATGTTTTGAGCTATACAGTAACATTTAAAGTATGGAATTAGTTTATATTCTTTTTCCATTGTTTTAGTTTATTGCAGTCAAGAGAACAATATAAAGATATGACTACGTATCAATTATCATCATTCAATTCACTGGCCAATAGATCAGCCATCATTATAAATACAGTTTTATTAATGAGCCATGCTCACCCTCTTTACTGCACATCAATGGAGTATGCACTAAATGTCTTTAAAAACTATATAATGCAAGCAGGAACGTAAGTCACCTTTACTATTGGGAGATATTTTATTTTATTTTTTAATGTAGGCGTGTGCAAGGAGAGGATGCTTTGTCAAAATTGACAAGATTTGGTCATTCTCATTTTGAAAAGGGTTACATGGAAATGGATAAACAAGTTTTTTCATTATTATTAGCACTTAATGTAAGACATCAATTTCAATCTTAGCATTTCAAATAGCCTGCAGTGCTGCTGTACTTGGGCAAATTAAGATTTAAGAAATTGTAGATTTGACCGCACATTCAATGCCAAGCTTCTGCAATAATAATTAGTTGTTTTGATATTGATATTCTGTGTGACAAAATAGAGCACATTACCATAATTTTTTAATTTCTTGTTTGTTTTTTGCTCTTCATATTTTCTCCTTGATCTACGTCCCTCCTGTCACTTTTGCATTATGTACACATATTTTTGTTACTGCCTTTCTGTCTTTGTCCTTATAGATTGAAGCTGATCATGGTAGAGCTTCTTCTCAAGAGAGGGATTTCTTCATTAATCCTGTACCTGGCTCGAAGTATATAGTTAGGGGTTTACTGAATCAGTTACCCTTTGAGAACCTTCCGGTTGTTAATTTTGGTAGAAAACCATTTGACTGGATGAATGAAGATCAATGGCAAAAACTATTGGTAAATCATTGTTGCTACAACATGTATTCTATTTTTATTAGTTAAGGTACAGTTCCCCATGCTGTATTTCCCTTACGCCACAGTTTAACTATTTTATGGTCATAGTGCATGGGTGCATCAGAGGCACCAACCCTAGGTCAAGTGAAGAATGAAGCACCATGGTGCGTGGACTCGCCTGCTGAGATTCACCTGAGAGATAATGTGTTACTTGTACTGCCCCCATCATGATATTATATATATATAAGCAACTTGATATTTGAAAAAAGGATAATAGATTTTGACAAAGTGCAACAATCCAATTAGCCAATTACTGCACTGATCCATAAAATAAATTATAGGTGTGGTCAGCACCTAGCAGTACTGCAGTGCAGTGCAGATAAACATGGCAAGTGGGTAGGAGAAAGAAGAAAAGCTGAATTTTATTTTAGCATCTGAAGCTCTATTCAAAGAAAGAGTAAGCACAAAAAATTTGCCTAGATATTTAAAAGAGACTGAGATAGTTTGGTTGCTCTTGATTTCCCCAGTGCTGCCTGAAAATTTTTCGAAGAGGCTAAATCACAAACTTTGAGCAACTGTACCTCGCAAACAAAAAAGAGATTAGAAAATCCCCACATATTTTTTAATCTAGGTACTTTTCTGTACCTATCAATGCTAATCTTGACCAAATAGAGTGAAACACGAAGATTTGGCTAGGAAAAGTGGTCTATTCTTGAAAATATTCAGCTTTTGCTACCACGGATTGCTATGAAAATACAATGGAGCTAAATAAATTATCTTTTTCTCAAAACTTAAAAAGAATTATAACTCAGGAGAGCTCAGTAAAAAAGATATTGACTAGGAATTAACAGGAATTTCCGTGACAGAATGACAGATAGACAGACAGAATGACAACCCAACTGCTTAGTACCCGCCTACGCAAGCGTGGCAAGTCCAATAAAGAACAAAAAACTCTGTATCTAGACTATCTGCTTGTGGAGTCTTCTACCTCGTACTTCTCTACCTACTCGAAGGTAGTCACAGTTTTGTATAGCAGGAAACCCAAATTGTCCTGTTTGGACCTCAAATTGTGCTGTATCACAGAATTAAGTGTACTGTTTGAGTTATATAGCATGGGTGGGCCTTTGATGCACCTGTGGGCTATTCTATAAGTACGTATACATGTACATGACATATAACTTTCACCTCATTGTTATTTATTTCATGATTATTTGTTTATGTACATTATACATGCACATTGTACATCCAATCATGTCAGAATTCTAAATGAATAATTTTATATAGTGACACAACAAGCACATGTGCATGTATGCACCTTTTTATGGTGCTGCATATGACTTTTTTCTTGAACTGTAGGCTAGTACTCACTGTGATAAAAAATAAGATTGTAAATGTTTTGTACATGTTCTGTATATTTTCATGTACATGCATTTATGTATAAATAACTTATGCTTAAAAGTATATACAGTACTATGCAAAAGAAAGCTAAGTAGCTACTCTGTTGTTGCATAGGTAGTTCACTGCTCCTTAGTTGTGCATGTGCAAACCCATCAGTGGTAATAGTCCAGGTGGTCAGCTGCAAGACCATAGTTGGACAGTAAAATTGAGCAAAGAACCCCCTAAACAAAGCAGAAAGCGGCAGTACAGATGAACGTAGAGAGCACAAACAGCTAAAAGAAGCCTCCTCACATTTTTTAAAAGCCTCTAGAGTGCATTAGCGCTTGCAACTATGGGACGTCTGACTGGGCCGTACGGTAGTACTTCCTGGGCAAAGCACAGCAATGGGTAACCAAGAGTAGCAAGGTGAAATTACTACCTACGAACTACCTGTGTATACTACTGTGCACTACTTAGCTTTTTTTGTCCTGTACGGTATACATGTACGTGTACATGTCTTTAAGTTTCGAATTTTTTCTTCAGTTGATAGCGTCACACTTTGAATGGATACATACTATATTAAATAATCTTGGTAGAGATGGTAAAGAAGCAATTTGGAGAACAATTAGTGAAGGATCTCATCCTGAAACTGTATTCATTGGATTAAAGTTTGTTTACCTACTGTACTTGTACAATATCATCATCATTATCTAATTAATCTCTCATAGATTGACTCCGCTACAGCTACTTCTTTTACAGTGGGCAATTAGACCTGAAAGAATTACACAATTTTCCCTAGTTTTTGTTGCTACAGTTTTAGAACTAAAACCATTAAGGTATTGACAAAGCAAGTGATCCCATCAATTGTTGTTTCATTTGTTTATAGTCCAAATTATCTTGACTTTCATGGAACAGTTAAATTATTGCCCAGCACTGTGTGCCCATTATTGTTGTATAAGAATGATCCACAAATATATCTAATTAAACTCCAGCATCTTGCAAATAGAAACCAGGTATATTGGGTAAAAAATAGAGAAATTAAGTAGAAGGGGTTACATTTGCAGTTAGAACATGTAATGATTCTTTATTGATAGGTTAAATTATCATTGTACAAAACTGAAAGTGACTCAAAATTTGAGGAAATAAAAGAACTTATGGATGCAATTAACCATTTACTAGATGAGGTTGTTACCTTATTAGAGATACAATTAATGTATGTTATTTTAGAATGAATGGGTAGTATTACAAGGAATTAACAAATGTCCTTTGTTAATGGAGGATATAATCAAGATATTAAAAAAGAGACAGATTAAAGGAATAGGAGCACTAGGTGGGAGGTTGTGGCTGTCAATTGATATACAAACAATCAATTATACTCCAACTACTTTGCTGAAGTATTGCTATAGGATAGCAATGGACTATCCAAAGGTCAGTATCTTAAATGAAAATATTAAGTAATTTTGTATCTCTCTTACATGTAGTTACCTATCAATGCTTTGACTGATTTTCTTTTATTGTGTGGTCAGGATGATATTATATCTTTAAGTCCAAGAACAGAATGGCTGCCATTATTACACTCATTGTCTCTGTTCCACATTGTAGCTACACTGAGAAAAGAATTCTATCCATATTCATTTCAATATGAGTATCCATGGACGTACATGCATCTCAATGTAATAATTAATGCATCATTTTGCATGTACATGTATGCATGTTGCAGTAACCTACATTTATATATATGCCTCGTACATGCAAAAGTCATGTGAAAAATTTTTTTGTACATATCACTCTATAACTTGTTTTTTTTAGGATGCCCTTACATTTATATTAAAAGAATTTGTTAAGTTTGATTCCAGTGGTAGGCTGAGTTTAACTCCTGTTTCATGGAGTGGCATCAGATATATGATTACTGAGGTACTATAATTGTTCATGTACATTATTATAGTGGTGGTAAATTTGCATGCATATCATTAAGATCAAGTACATGCATGTTAAAATACATTAATTGTCTTTGATTTTTAGGTTATATATGGTTCTATGGTTACTAGTTGTGTTGATTACAAGGTTCTTATTGGTTTAACTGAGCACTGGTTTCATCCAGGAGGTCCAAAGAAAGAAAGTGGTACATAACAATCAATTGTTAGACTGTATATGTTCTTATAAGTGCCTGTACATGTAGCTGCATGATATTTCACTTAGTATTTTATTATTCAGGTTTGTACCATGTACCTACAATATTTTTTACACCAAACACAAGGACGCCAAGTCTGATACAATCAGTTGAGAATGCATCACCACCTTTAGTACCTAATTCAATGCTATGTGGGCTCCATAATACCACTGATGTGAGTGACAGGAATGAGGAGAGAAATAGAAGACATAATTTATATTATTTGTTTTTTTCAGATACAAATTGGTTGGAAGGACATGCTGTTTTCTACTCTTCGGTATCTCCATAAGCTAAGAGAGTCCAACGAATCATGCAGTACTCTGTCTATTATTCCACTCACTCCATCCCTGATAACAACAACTGGTGTCTCATCTCGTGGATTCCCACAGGCAATGTCAGCAATGAGTGTAATGTCATCAGCTGGAAAAAAAGGATATCATCAGGGACCAGTTGCAGCTGTGCATATATTAGATAGACTTCCGTCATTCATTGTCCTGCCGATTAATGTATTGAGCTTTCATTTAGATTATACAAGAGTTGATGTCATCCCAACTGCTATTAATGATTCATTGCTGTCTAAAGATTTACATACTGGTTTACTGCGCAATGTAACCAAACTAATAGATGGATTTGTTATTGGTTGGAAGAAGGTAAGACATTTAAGTTTCATAAAATAATCTTATTTTTTACTGAAGTTTGAGATCACACTGTTTTGTTAGTACTTTTTTATTTGATTTTTTGCTAAGTACATTTTTGAGTTAAGTAATATTGTATAGTAACAATTTTCTGTTTAATTCTAAATGGCTATACATGTACATGTACAGTACAAGCCAATAAAAACTTTCCGTTCCATTTATGTTGAACAGCTGTTGGATGGTTCAACTCTGTACAAAAAACGTTTACTTCTGTTTATGGTCCGTTTGCTAAGGAGCACGTTTTAAGTTTGCTTAACGTTGTGTCCTTGCCTCCTTAGTTTTCTTTGCTCCGCAGATTCTACTCTGCCCATTCTTTACTGCCACTCTGGAGATACTATGGTCATATCAGTTTAGTTTGGACCTCAACTCAAGGAGATGCTGTGTAAAGTACTCGTGACATTGGAAGACAGGCTCGAGGAGTCTACGACTGGCCACCAGGCTCATTGTAGTCTAATTCACTGCTAATTTATTTTGTATTAAGCGTTAGCTCTCAGTATCATTATCATATTTTTGTCATTATTGTACTCTTAAACTTGTGTTATAATATTTTATTTATAAAAGATTCAAGCGTCTTGCAGTTTGATCTTGGTACTAGCAGGTTTATAATTATACATGATTTCATTTTATAAATGATAATAATATAATAGTTGCTTCTTTGCTTGACAGAGCACCCTTCCTTACTTCTTGTCTTTGTATTGAACCATATAACATGAGATTAAGGTGGTTGAGTTGTATAATGCATGTCACTACATTCACGACTTACCTGTTTTGTTGTATCATGCAACAATGGTTTATAGTCATTCTGTAAGTGTATGTAAGAAAGTCTGACTCCTTAAGAAACATACAGAAAGGAGAAGAGTTGAGCAATGCTTGGAGTTGTGTTAATGCTGACAAAAATGGTAGTGCTCTGACCCAACAGACCATATATGGAACAACCATAATAAAAGTAAAAACGCCGCAACAGTTTGATTGCAGTTCAACGTAAATGGAACGCAAAGTTTTTACTGTCTTCTACTGTACATGTAGTTATTGTGTCTGTGTAACAGACATGGGGTAGTTTGTAATACTAAGAGACTCTAGTTATAGTAATAGTAATGATTACAAAATATTGATGTGATAGTGCAATATAGAGTAAGTCAAAGCTATTCCATCCTCCTATGTAAAATTCGTGTGCAGTGGTCAGAATAACCCCAGTTAGAGTGTCCTCTTTGTCCTGTTATAACTTAATAACTATAGCAGATACAGGACTGAAACAAGGACATGTCTATTCAGCATAGAATTATCTAACTATAAGCACAAAAGAACAGCTTGATCTTTATAAAATGTGGCTAAGCAGCTCTGGCTAAAAAATTGTGTTCATTAGCTTTTTCACCTATTATCGTCTATTGATATTTTTTTGTATATCTCCGGTCACTGCATAAATTACAGTATACTAGTTAGTATCCGGAGGGTCGGAATAGCCACGGTAGGGTCAGAATAGCCTTAACAAATAGGTCAGTGAAAGTACTGTTTTCATCAAAACCTTAAGCTGAATTTTGCTGATTTCTAGAAAGTACAAATAGAATAGGCAAAATAGAACCCATTGACCATTAAAATGAATGAAATAAAGCAAAGATGGGTGAGTTATGACTTTGTGAATGTTTAATTAGATGATAGTGCAGAAATGGGTTGGAATAGCCCCAAGTTACTCTAATAGTAATTGAAAAAAACAAAGTTTATTGTAATACTAATAGTAATATGAAATAGACTATTAGTAATAGTAATTATGAATAGAAATTACAATATAATGTGCTCATTACACACGTGTTGCACTTGACAGTTAGCAGAAATTTTTGGTATCAGTTTGTCAGCACCACTGTCAAGAGGAGCTGCATGGCACACCTGATTCTATTCAAGTTGTTTAGTCATTTTATGTAGAGAACATGTATCAACAGACCTTTTTTGGGCATGTACATGTACCTTCACGTTTTTTTAATAATATACTTCACTTACAATAATAAAGTAATAGTGATAATAATAGGAATTAAATGTTAAGTAATACATGTAGTATTATAATATAGTTACTTTAGTTTATTCAAGTATTGTAATTGTAATAGTAATATAAAAATTTTTCTGGTACTAGTAATTGTAATACATTACATTTTAATGTACTTGACCCCATGTCTGCTGTGTAATAGGATGTATTGTATGAGAGATTACGTAAATATCATACAAATGCAACACCTTTTGGAAATTTCATTATAAAAGAAGCAACCAATTTGAATAGAATGATACAAATAATAACTAAAGACTTACAAGTAAGATATGAGCGAGAAATGATACATAGAATGTTATTTCCCATTCATTTGCAGATGCTGCACTTATATCTAAGAGGATCAAAAGGAGATGTATTTATCAAGACACCTCATCTTGTACAAACTGCTGTATCAGTTGTTAATCTTAGTGTACCTAAAAACTGGTATGAATTATTCGGCAATACTTCTCCTCCATATGACCAATGGGATCTTAAAGAGTGGCTGGCTGATATTGTCATGAGATTTGCATTTATTGATAGAGTTATTTCTTGGGGTTTAGAAAAGACATCTACGTATTGGCTTGGAGCGTTATTTAATCCACAATCATTATTAAGCATATTTCACCAGGTACTATGGATGATAAATGTTGTGGCTAATCTGTACAATCCACATTGTTTTGTTTTTAGAATTCAGTTATGTCACATTTGGGCAATGAAAGAGTTGTATTTGTGGGAGAACTCACTAGCAGAGATAAAGACCACGTAAGCAGCTGTTATAGTGTTGTAGTTCCATGGTACTGAAACAGTATTGATGAGTTGATTTTAGTAGGTTTTTAAATTTATTATTATAGGTGATAGCGTGTATGTAGGATTTTTAAGTTGGCAATTTTCAAACACTTATAATAAACATAATAAACTGTTTAGATGAGATTTCCTTTACTGAGAAATTTTCCTGGTACTGTTTAAGTGGACTGTAAGGTTGCGGAAAAAATTTAGGGGAATAGGGCCAAATTTGAATTTCTACACAATTTGTCAGGCTTTCCTTCTTCCATTTTCTGTTGCCACAGTATTTTTTAAACTGGAGAACTGTTTGAGTTGGCTTTTTATCATTAGTTTTTGCTTTGGTGAAGCAACGAAAGTAGTTTCAAAAAGGAAACATAGGAAAAAGAGGAAGGCAAAACTTAACTTAATAGCTGTGTATATTTGTGTTTTGATACCATTTTAATTTTTGCATGTGTGATTAGCTTGAACATAATGAAATAGTAACTACTCTCAAAATTTTTGGCCTGAAATAAGTTGGTAATGAAGAATGAGTCATGAGAAAAATAGCTAACATTATTAAAAAGTACAATTTTTGTATACTTAATCTTGGGTCAAAAGTTGCCTTGCAGCCAATTTGTAAATCACTTCTGGTAGCGGGCGTGGTCAAGTGATGACATAGATGGGGAAACATTAGCAAGCTTTTGCATTGTAATATTGGCAAATTTAAGGCTCAGTTTCTAAGTTCTGCATGCAAGAAAGCAGCTAAGAGGTATTTGTGCAATTATAAGAAGCTATACAGAGCTAAATAATGCAGTCATAGTATAAATTTTGTCATTTAGCATTTGTTTACAAATAGATATATTTTGTTACCAGTATTACTGTTTGTAGTTTGCTCTTGATTATTTCTATATGGTCCACTTCATTAAAGTTGCTTTCTTCCTCAGAGAACTGAGCAATCCAGCCTTAAAGCTGCTAATATTTCAATGGAAAAACTTGTTAATCTTTCCCCATCTGCGTCATCGCGTGACCACGCCATATATAATTTTAGCTAAATTGGGATATAGTCAACTTTGTCTTTAACATATAGGACTTTGATAAGTTGCATGCAATGACAAAACATGTACAATTTGTGACCACGCAAGTGATTTAAAATAATGGGTGCAAGGCAACTTTTGGCCCAAGATTTAGTATAGAAATGGAACTTTTTACAATTTTAGCTATTTTTCCTATGATACATTCTTTATTATCAACTTATTTCAGGTGAAAAAATTTTAGGGAGTAGTTACCCTTTAACCTAGCTATGGAATATACATGTAAATATGTATAAAAAATATAGAACAAAAAAGGATAATAGTAGGATTAACTTGAAGTAAGGAAACAAAAGGGTACATACAAACTGGTATGGTAAAATATTCTAGACCATTGCATGAATGTTAAAGGCTTCATAGTGCTGCCTTTGTGTGAATGATGACTTGGGTTATATTTTATTTGCAGTGGTGTAGAATGTCTTATGCAAGCGCCCTCTTTTTTTTTCATTTTTTCACAATGCAACCCTACAATTTTTAACGACCTGGGAGCGTAGTCCCCAGGTTGTTCCTATAATTGATTTCACCCCTGTGCGATGTTTGTATATATATATATATATATATATATTTGTATATCCACACTTCCATTTTTTCTATACATGTTGTATTGGAGAAATAACATAATTTATAAGCCTTAGCAACCACTTGCCCACGCTCCTTTATGCAGTGGGTGTGGCCACGGCAAACAAAATGGCGGCTTACACATGGACAAAGTTATGAGCTTTCTAACAGCAAGAGAACATAAAGATACTGTCTAAAGACTTCTCTACAAGCATCACAAGGTAGAGAAAGCCTGTATAAGTCTTAATAAAAATCAAGCTGTACTGGCAAGGTTGTGAAATCAATTATAAGAATATTTTTTACACTGTTACACTTGTTTCATTTTTAATGTTTTTATTTCATTCAATTCTTGAGAAAACTGAAATTCAACTGTAGTTTTTTCTTGTAACAAAAAGTTTCTAGCAGGGATGAGCCTGAGCAAGCCCCACTGAAGTGAGAAAAGTTGGGATAGAGTCAATTTTGCCTTTGACATATAGGACTTTGATAAGTTGAATGCAATGATGAACTGCATGCAATACTGTTTGTGCTGTGGATGCAGGTACTGCAACTATTTATTTCCTAGCATTTGGCAAAACATTGATGCAATTGTTTTAAAAATTAAATTGTTTTCAGTGACTGCTTAGTGTCTAGTCATGATCTAAATGTTGGTCTGAGACATGTGCAATTGCTTTGCACATAATCTATGGCTTTCTGAGGTTTTTCGAATAAGGCACTGCATTCTTCCTAGTAAAATCTAATCCTATCTTTTACTTCTATACATAAGTGACCTATTACAGTTCTTGTATGTTTAAGTTTACTAAAGACTATTTGCATTCACCTGAGCCCAGGAAGTGATTACAGACCCCATTCAATGATTAACAATACAATAATATTGTGAGAAGTATGGCTGTATTTTCTGCATAGGCTATACAACTAAGTTTTAGCTAAAGAACTATAGCTGCTTATTAAGTATTATGATATATGCAGCAAAAGGAAAGGAATGCACTGGTATGTTTTTTTTCAATAGAACTTGTAAGTCAAAAGTTATTGCAAGAAAACAAGGGCTCAGGTAAACACGAATGGGCTTTAGTTAAATGAAACTAGAATGTAAAGCTTCAGTGAGTGGCTTATTATGTAGGCGAAAATTAATGTTTTGCATAACTCTAGTACTAGCTTGTAATACAGGAACTAAGTTTTATTACCCTACATGCCCCGGTTAAAGCACCTCTTCATAAATAATTTTAAGTCTCAGGTGATGCATTATTTACATAGGAACAGTTATAATATGCTCAAGGAGTTAATTGTTTAGAGAGGTGCATAGGAAACTACGCAAATACACCTGTAAACAAAAGAATTATCTTGACGAGCAGGTGCAGTTATTAGAATGGTGTCTTAATTGGGGCAAGTAAGGTTTTTATAGTACTTCAGAAACAAGAATGATTGTCCTTATTTTGCCTTTTATCTGTCTATCCTATTATAGATACGTGATCCACCTGCTGACGGTTTATTTATATATGGTGTCTACTTGTGGGGTGTGCATTTTGAAAAAACAACAAATCTTGAACTGCATGATATACCTCCTCGTTCCCTCCAGCCATCATCATTCCCAGTACTACATCTAACATTGAAGCCATCATCAATAGTAAATCATAACCACTCTGATGTTAAACCACCTTTCCATCACTACATACCATGCTTTCATACAAAAGGATCATTGAAGCCATTATTTTATTTAAAAATATTTAGCAATGATGTAACAAGTAACAAGTGGACTTTGAGAAACCTTACATGCACACTCAGACCTTTTTAGTTGCCACACTAACTTCACCACAGTACATACATGTACGTGTACAAAGACATTAAAATATACGTAATTGTTTCAAGTTATTATCTTAGTTACAGCACCTTATCTCTTGTTTTAAATTTTATTTTATTTATTATGTGACAAGTTTGTTGAAAGCATAATAGTGAATGGCTAGCCATAATGATGTTTAACACTTCAGTTAACATGATAGGTTAAGACTATAGTAATTCTATTGTATTCAATTTGAATTAACTAGTTACGGCTGATTATGGAATAAAATCAATGTTGTATTACTACCCAACCCCTGTAATGATTTTTCATTCTCACTGCCACTCCATCTCTCTGGTCTCACTGCCACACTATTTGCCTGCTCTCAGTGCCACACTATCTCCCTGCTGTCACTGCCAAACATTCTCCCTGCTCTCACGGCCGTACCATTTCACTGCTCTGCCACACCAGTCCCTGCTCCTATGTGCCTCACCATCTCCCTTCTTTCACTGCCACACCATCTCCCCGCTTTTACAGCCATCCCATTTTGCTGCTGTCACTGCACACCATCTCCTTGCTCTCATTGCTACACAAAGTCACTGCTCTCACGGCCACACTATCATCCTGCTCTCAGTGTCTTACGATGTCCCTGCTCTCTCTGCCACTTTTGCTGCTCTCACTGCCACTTTTTCTGCTCTCACTGCCACACCATCACTCTGCTCTCACTGCCACATCATCTTCCTCCTCCCACTACATCACCATCTCCATGTTCTCACTGCTATGTCATGCAAAAATGGTTCCCATTTAAAAAGATCTCCTGATCAAATTTGGCTGCCAAAATCTGTCCTTGGACAGGTTTTGGCAGCCAAATATGATCCTACTAGGACTACTTTGTGCTGCTAAAACTAGTCCCTACCTGCCAAAAGAAGTCCTATGGGGGGGAACATAAATGTCAAACCTAGTATTTCCCCCAAGACTACATTTAGTCTGCCAAAAGTGGTTCTATCTAATTTGAAAGCCAACAATTAGTTGGTTCACAAGACTATAATGGCTCAAACGAAAACAAGCAACTTTATCAACCAACTTTGAGTGCTAGATGTCAAAAATCTACTTTGCTCACACTACAAATCTACAGACCTGAGGAGATGAGACAAATATTTGTACACTTTAATAAAACTGAGATATTAATTTTTAATGAACAATTGACACAACTATTCTGCACTTGCACATTTTTTTACAGTACCACTTCTTTACACACCCATCTTGAGCTTTGACACATAAATCTAGGTTAAACAATTCAGAACACCAGTTACACATGATCATGTGTGATGAAAAGGTTTCAGGCATTCCACAGTAGTAATATACTGATAATTAGTAGGTACGGCGAGCCAATCCCATTCTCTCTTCCTATTCTTTTTGTGGGGAAAGATGAGAAACGGCCTTGTTCCAAACAATTATGCAAGTGCTTTCGCTGATTGAAATGAAAAGCACTAGGATGGTTTCATAATGCTAAAACAGCTGCAAAAGCAAGTGCAAATAATCTACAGTCTGAAGCACCAATTTGCTGTTGGCATTGCCTGTATCTAAAACATTATACATAAGTATAGTCAATTGTGATCAAAGCTCAAAATTATATTCTGGCTTTCAGTGCAAAGCAAAGTTGCTATTTGGTTTTGAAGGCCACTGGTATTGGTAGCAGACATACTGTGAAAAACATCTACTTCACCACAGCTGTGATATCCAATAGTAGACACTGTCACCCAATGATTGCCTGCAATATGCAGCACTTGAACAAATTCTTCTCTTTGGACCTCAATGCCAAGGTTAGGCCAAGGAAAACACTTTGAAGACCACGAACTTGATGGTAGCATTCCTTTCAATTTGTCTGTCAGCCATTCATTTGGATTGAGCAGTACTTTCTCATCATCTCTTAGCAAGTTGTCGACCCACTTTAAAGGCTCCTCCCTTGTCTGCTTCTACGTCAATCAATTCTGAGGATTCTTTTCCTTTCTTAGCTGTCTGTTTCGACTCTCGCTGTCTTTCTCTTTGTCTGGAAGCAAGACTTTTAACATCAGTTGGTCCAGGTATCTCCTATAAAAATGGTGTGCATACAGTTTCTGTTTAGAAATAACAATAATCACAAATTCCCTGCATGACATCTATTCACCGGTAAAGACATGCACATTGTAATTTACCTTATTTTTCCTATCTGTCTTATTCATGACTACATTACTCTTTCTAGGTTCATCACATTTAACTTGGAAATCCTGAATAAGTACATTGTTCGTCGATGCCGTGACTTATGTAGAAATCAAAAAGATTCAAACACTTAGGTTAAATTAAACCTCTTTCAAATAAGGCTTTTTTGTAATGGGTGAAACAGCTGGCACAAACTCAGGAAAAAATGGTGGAATAAATCCTGCTTCTTTAATCATTGTACTGGATAAAATTTCATCAGATACCACTGATTCTATTGCCCAAGTATCCTATAATGATCATTATAGAAATATTAAAAGCAGTTTAAATATTATATTGTCATGCCTGAAGAATAGATAGATTTAGCTTATGAACAGATTCAGACACTTGAGTAACACTTTTAGGCTCAGGAACAGGTGATGAGCCTTATTGGGAGGATGTGGAAGACTGCAATAATTATAAAAATTGCACACAATAATAATAATAAGAATAAAGATGATGATGATGATGATGATAATAATAATGAATTTGCTGTGAATAATAATATTATATTATTCTTGCTATATTTACCTCATATGATGTCCTATCAAATACATATCCTTTCTTAGCAGGAGGAAAATCATCTTTTACGGTATCAGAGTCCTAAAAATCCATTTTCATTGAATTTGTATATGCAACTTATATTGTACTTTAGTAAGTTTTGTTGCAAATGAAAGAGGAGGAGGCAGTGGTGGGATTGTTTTGTTGCTATTACATATTGGTATAAAGTATGAACATTGCCTAAAGTAATGCACATTGTACCAGCTGTTACCTGTAATGATGTTTGTGATAATAATAAATTTTCATTGATAGTATGAGCTAAATCCTTACCAGCCCTTGTGAAAAATCCCAGCAAGATTCTTGTTAAGTTTCTTTAAAATTCTTAACAAGATTCTTGCTAATATTTCACAAGATTTTACCTGATTTTGAAACAAAGATTATGTAAGATAGTGTTAGATCTTGCTATCAAAATGTAAGCAAGATCTTACCAAATTCTTAGAAGATCACAGCAAGATCTTACCTTAAGATCACAGCAAGATCTTACCTGATTTTGAAACAAAGAACATGAAAGGTATCATGGGATCTTGAGGCTTTATCAAGATTTTAAAATATTAGCTGAGTTCTTACATGAAGTTTCAGCTTATGAAAAATAGATGTAACAGTAAGATCTGAGCAAGATCTTACATTGCATAAATGAATTACTTAATGATGTGAAGGTTAATGTGAACTTCATTAACTTTTTGACTTATTTATGTTGAAATTTTACTTTCTTTATATACTGCCATTATCGTAAAGGCTATCGTGGGTTGTCTACCACTTCCTGTGACGTCATGCAATTAGTAAGATCTTTCAAGATCTTTTATGACTTAATGAGTGATCTTATGTGTCGTGTGATCATGGATGATTCTTCAAGATCATAAACTTACTAGATTTTGTAAGATCTTATTAGATTTCAATTTAACAAGATCATCTTAGTTCTTACAAGGTGTGGTATTACAAGATTTAAGCCTGTGAGGCATGATCTTACATTTTCTGACATATTCCTTTATTCATAAGATCTTTAAAATTCTTACAAGAATTATAGTTATGATAGATCTCACAAGATCTGACAGGTTGTTCAAATCTTATCAAATCTTAAATAAGAATTTGCAAGAATTTCTGTGTTAAGATTTTACAAGATTACTATCTTATGTTTTCTTGTATAATCATGTGAAATCATGAAAAACCTTATAAGATCTTGCTGGGATTTTTCACAAGGGAGATAAGGAAACTTCCTGTGAAGAAATAGACATGGTTAATTACTAAAGCCATTACAAGAAATAAACATGGTTAATTACTAAAGTCATTACAAGAAATAAACATGGTTAATTACTAAAGTCATTAATAACTATATGTTACCATTGCGCTTCGATTAGGCGATGAAATTGGAGCGACATAATGCTTGACATGGGCTCCATTGACTTTCTTAATCTGCTACAACGAATCATTGGCTAGTTCAAGAGAATAGGTACCCTTTCCCAGCACTTTTGTTATTATGTAAGGTCATAGGTATTTCACATCTAGTTTTCCATTGGCCCTTTTCTTTTGACAAAAATCTTCCTTTAACACTTTCATTCCAATTTGAAAACCTTCTGGCCGAGCATGCTTTTGATCATACACTTCCTTTTGTTTCTTTTGAGCCTCTTTGATGTTCAATTTTCCTTCTTCAATCAGTTCTTTTCGCTTTTCTGTTAGCCTATCAGCATCCATTGGTGTAAGCTCTTCTTCAGTCTCTTGTAAATCTTGATTATCTTGATTCTCTGTCTCTTCATTGTTAGTGTCTTTCTTCATATCTAAATCGATTGGCAACGTAGCTTTGCAACCAAACATCAATTCAAATGGTGAGTAGTGAGTTGAATGATGTAGTGAAGTGTTGTAGGCAAAAACAGACATGTCAAGATACTCATCCCACTGGTCTTGTTTGTGATTAACATACTTAATAAGCATATTCTGCAAAGTTTGATTGTAACGTTCAGCTAGACCATTTGCCTGTATCAATTATATTATTAAATAAAACACATGCATGCGGTCACTATATAAATGTATACCTGTGGGTGATAAGCTGTTGTCAAATGATGCTTTATTCCAAGTTTGCCCATCAGCTTTTTGTTCAAGTTAACAAATTCACCTCCTTGGTCACTAGTTATAATATGTGGTAACCCCATGTGCATAAACATCTTAGTTAATCAGAGTATAGAAGCAGTTAATTACTAACACTATAACTCTTATTCCATGTACATGTAAATTCATAAGACACAAGGCCTATTAGTCTTAATCCCAGATTTAAAGTAACAAAAACATTTAGAAAAGAGGACAGATGTTTGTATGTACCCAATTACAAATTAACTGGTACATGTGTATATTCCTGAGCTTGGGACATAAGGCATGTAAGCCAAGATGTTATTTTTATCAAGTCTCTTATCTGCATATTAACACACACACAAGTGACTTAAGTACCACTGACTAAAATTTAATTTCTTTGTTATTGGAAGGTTTCAAAAGGAATTATGTGTAAAGACATTTCATAAAAAGCTTGCTTGTAATGAAGTTAAAAAGATTATGGGTATTTGCAAATGCATACCTTGAAAAGAGCATTTGAAACTTTACTTGCTTGTTTGGTAGGTGTTGGTATTGCTTCAACCCACTTCGTACAATAATCACTTACTGTCAAAATGTACTGATTACCGCAAGTTGTTGCTATCAGTGGACCTATAAAGTCAATTCCAATATGATGCCAGGGACTTTTTACTGGTACAGGATTGAGCGCTGGAGTTCCAATAGCTAATCATCTATTTGTTCTTTGACATTAATCACCTGTAGATATCTATAGGATTATATATTCAATTATAATACTACATATCAGGTGAAAGGAACAACATACTAGGTGCTTGACATCACTGATTACTCTGGCCACAGAAAACGTTCCGTTATTCTACTTACAGTCTTTTATACCCATGTGACCAGATGTCGGATCTATAAGACATGCCTTCAGAATTCTAGTCTGCTCTTCCTTTCTAAAAATATATCGCAATCTGACTTCCTAATGATTGATAATAGCTAATGCACACAGTTACCAAACACAACAGTACCTCCTTAGACTTCTTTCTTTTTAATGTAAAGCTCACCATCAACAATGTCAAACCTCATCGCTTTTCATCGAATTACTCTTTTCGTTTTTGGTTGCATTCTTAGAATAAACCTTGTCCACAAGGCAGTTATAGGTAGCTCCAAGAAGATCCTCCCTCATAAAAAATTATAGCAAGATCTTGTGTGATATTACAAGGTTCAGTAAGATGATATAAGATGTCACATGAATAGTGATCTTGTAAAATCTTGCCTTGCACAATCTTGCAAAATCACTAGCAATAATTTGCATGATCTTACAAGATTTAAGATCACTTAAAATCTTATTTACAAGATCTTTTATTTTCTTAATTTAAATTGATCATGCAAGATTGCAAGATAATGTATGTTCATAAGATTGTTGCAAGATCTTTTATGATTGTAAGATCAAATGTAAGTTAAAGATCTCACATTATGTCAAGACCTTGTAAGATTACAAGATCATGTGTGAATTAAAGATCTTAAAAAATGTTGGTTATAACAAGTTTTTTCATGAAATCAAGATCATGTATGAATAAAGATTTTGTATTGTTTGTAAGAATGCAAGATCATGTAAATTAAAGATCTTGCATCATGTTAAGATCTTGTAGGATTGCAAGATCTTTTATGATTGTGAATCATGCATGAGTTCATGATCTTGCACTTTTATGCTTCTTATAAGATCTTTTGATCTTGAAAATTATCCATGACCATGTAGCATTAAAGATTATGTGTGATCATGTATATTATATTTGAACAGCATCTTGAGTCATGCATGATCGTAAAATATCTTGCAAAACACGTGACGTCACAGGAAGTAAAAGACAACCCACGATAGCCTTTTCTGGAAATACGGTATATAAAGAAAGCAAATTTTGAATCTAATTAAAGTCAATAACCATCATACATTATTATTCATACATTCATGCCATGTAAGATCTAAGCTAGATCTTACTAACTTTTTATACTTATTAATTTTAATTAATAAGTATTTTGTAAAATCAAACATCTTGCGTAATATTGCAAGATCATAACTGATCATTTCATGTAAGAAAATGTGAGATCTTTGTTCCAAAAACATGGATGAACTTAAAGTGAGATCTTTAAACATCTTACATTAAGATTATTTTGTGATCATTGGGGATCATGTAAGGTACCATGAAAGATCTTTGTTCCAAAATCATGGATGATCTTAAAATAAGATATTTCAAGAACTTACATTAAGATTATTATGTGATCTTTGTGGATTATGCAAGTTATAATGAAAGATCTTTGTTCCAAAATCATGGATGATCATGAAATAAGATCATGGATGAATCATTTAAGATCTTGAATTAAGATCAACACATGATCACTATAGATCATGCAAGATCATTGTTGTAATATCTTTAAATAGCCTGACTAAAATCTTACATTAAAATCAGGCATGATCTTGCTAAGAATTTTTATGAGGGTTTTTCCACCTGTGACGCTCTGACAAACTCACATCCATCTTTTTGAGCACTTAAACAAATACGTGTGCCTAATACTAGTCCCCTTTTGACGGGGACCAGTTTTCATCAGCGGGGACTCATATATTACAGTCCAAAAATGGCCCCTGGGCCATGTTTTGGCAGCGGACCTATTTTTTGTGACAACCACACAAATATTCTACACCCACTGCCTCACAATCTCCCTGCACTCACTGCTTCACCATCTTCCTGCTCTCACAGCCACACCATCTTTTGGCTCTCGCTGCCACAACATCTTCCTACTCCCATTGCCTCACACTCTGACAGCCACACAGCTCTTATTACCACACAAAGTCCCTGATTTCACAGCCACACCATATTCCTGCTCTTGCTGCCACACTGTCTTCCTATACTCCCACTGCCTCACAATCACCCTGCTCTCAAACTCCCTGGTCTTATTACCACACGAGCTCCCAGCTCTCACAGCCACACAATCTCCCCCTCTCATGGCCACACCATCTCTGTGCACTAACTGTCTCAACATCTCCCTGCTCTCACTACAACACCATCATCTCCCTGCTCTTAATGCCACACATTCTGCCTGCTCTAC
>NW_003546640.1:0-1169 GCF_000090795.2 Amphimedon queenslandica | reverse complement strand
CTGCGTTACCTTTTTGCTCTCACTGCCACAACATCTTTCAGCTCTCACTGCCACACCAACTTTCTGCTGTCACCTGAACACTAGCTTTCTGCTCTCTTTGCCACACCATTGTTCTGCTCTCACTGCCACACCATCTCCCTGCTCTCACTGACTCACCATCTTCCTACTCCCACTGCCTCACTATTTTTCTGCCACACAAACTTCCTGCTCCCACTGCGGCACAAAATCCCTACTCTCACTGCCACACCATTTCCAGGCTGTCATTGCCACATTATCTCCTTTCTCTTAGTGCCGCACCATTTCCCTGCCCTCACTGCCATATCTTTCTGCTCTAACTGCCACACCATCTCCTTGCTCTAATTGCCTCACCATCTCCCAGCACTCAGCCACACCATCTCTTTCTCTCACTGCCAAACCGTCTCCCTGCTCAAACTGCCACACCATCATATCCATGCTCTCAATGCCACAGTTTGCCTGCTCTCACTGCCTCACCACCTCCCTGTCCTCACTGCCTCACCACCTCCCTGTCCTCACAGCCACACCATGTCCCTCCTCTGATTGCATCACAATGTCATTGCTTTCACTGCCACACCAACTCCATTAACTCATTTTCTCACCAACTCGCTGATCTCACAGCCTTACTGTCACCTTGCTCTCATGGCCACACCATATCACTGCTGCCACTGCCCCACCATATCTCTGCTCTCACTGCCACACCAAACTTCTGCTTTCGCTTCCTTACCATCTCCCTGCTCTTACTGTGAAACACTGTCCCTGCTCTCACTGCTACTCCATTTCCCTGCTCTCACTGCAAAACCAACTCTCTGTTGTCACTGCCACACCATTTCGCTGTTCTCTGTGCCGCAGCATCTTCCTCCTTTCATTGTGACACATTGTCCCTGCTCGCACTGCCAACACCATCTCCCTACTCTCACTGCCACACAATCTCCCTGCTTCCATTGCCCCACCATCTCACTGCTGTAACTGCCACAGTATCTCTCTGCACTCACTGCCACAACACCTCCCTCCTCTCACTGCCTTACTATCTGCAAGCTCTCATTGACACACCATCTCCCTATTCTCATTACCACACCATGTCACTGCACTCACAGTCACACCATCTCCTTGCTCTCATTGTCTCACTATCTTCCTGCCCTCATTGCCTCAAC
>NW_003546639.1:89942-94369 GCF_000090795.2 Amphimedon queenslandica | reverse complement strand
ATTTATATTGCTGACAGTAATTATCATCGTATACAAGTCTTGAATCCTGATTTAACCTTCTCCCATTTATTTGCTAGTAAAGTACCAGCTAGTTTAAGGTTTGATTATCCTCGTGACATTGCTATTGACAGTCAAGGATTAGTATACATTACTGATTATAGTAATCATCGCATTCAAAAGTTCTCTCCAGATGGAAAGCTTGTGGTTCAATTTGGTACTAAAGGATCTGGTCCTGGACAGCTTAAGCATCCCTTTGGCATAACAATAGACACTGCAGCTACTGGTCTAGTTTATGTTAGTGAAGAGGGCAATCATCGTATATCAGTCTTCACTAGTGATGGTGTGTTCGTGAGCAGTTTTGGAAGTAAAGGCAGTAATATTAATCAGTTTAATAAACCAACAGGATTAGCATTTGATAAAGATGGATTATTGTATGTTTGTGATTATAGCAATAACCGAGTTGTTGTTTATTAGGTTTATTTCTTTTATTATTGTTAATGATCATTATTTAGTTTTAATTACTCTAAGACCTTTCTATCTACCACTGTGCATCTAGCAATCAATAGCTGAGCCGCCATGCTATACAGACTGAGGTGAATGGGCTATATTCACTATTAATTTCTTTATTTTTTCCAAGATAACTGACCAAATTGCAGTATAATCAGTAGAATTATGCAGTGAGCATTTCTGTGTGAGTCAGTACTTGCCATAAATAAATGTAAATTCACCTTTAGCCTACTGGTTGTTATAATAAAGGAAGGCACTATCATGACTTCCTGTAGTCACAAGACTATAGAATATTCATCAGGGCTATCTTTCCCCAGGCTACTCTCATTCTCGTTCATTCTGACTTCTTCATTTTTTATTGTTTGTTCTTGCTTTATCTTCATTTGCCATCTTCTACCTTTATCTCTCTTCATTTTTTGTTCTTGCTTTACATAGACAATTTTATTCTTTTCTTGAAATGGCAACCAAACCATCTTTATCTTCTTCTCCTGGTCTCCTCAAACTGGAGGAACAGCTCACCTGTCCTGTGTGTCTTGACCACTATACCAACCCTAAGACTTTACCTTGTCTACATTCATTCTGTCAACACTGTCTGGAGGGATTACCTCTGGATAAGAAGAATGAGACCTATTACCTCTCTTGTCCCACTTGTCGTCATTGTACAGAGTTACCAGAAGAAGGAGCAGGAGCCTTTCCTGTAGCATTCACTCTCAACAACCTCAAAGAGATATACAGTCTAATGAAGAAAGTAGCTGATCCTCAACAAGTCACCTGTGACAACTGTACTACAGTTAATGCCACTGGATACTGCAAAGACTGCAGTAAGTTCCTTTGTACAGAATGTGACGGAGTACACAAGAAATGGGGCCCAACTTCTAACCATCAGCTGACAAGTCTTGATGAGGTGACAGCCTCTGATGTCTCTTCTACTTCTCAATTGCTAGCTCCAGCTAAACAGGAGGCAACCCTCACTTGCTCTGTACCTGGTCATGATGAGCCATTGAAGTACTACTGTGACACATGTAATACATTTATTTGTCATGAGTGTACAGTTCATGCTCATAAAGACCATGAGTATGACTTAGTCTCTTCCAGTTATACTAAACACTGTCAAGAATTGAAAGGTTCTCTTAATCCGGTAAGAGGAAAAATTGAAGGACTCAAAAAGGTCCTGTCTGCTCTAGCAGAGAGAGAGGGTGAGATCAGAGAGAGAGGAGAAGGAGTCTTAGAAGAAATACGCAAAATGGTAGAGGAAATGATGAATGTTCTTCGTGAGTCAGAGAGGAAACTGACTGAGCAGGCAAAGAGGGTCACTGATGATAAATTAAAGGTGCTGTCAGAGCAAATGAAATCAGCCGAAATGAGTTTGAGTCTTCTGGAGGAAGTTGAGGATTATGTGGAACAGAGTCTGAAGACAGGCAGTCCTCAGCAAGTCCAGAGGTCCAAGAAACAGATGATGGAGCGTATGAATGAAGTTACTGCAGGGATCAATGTGGAGGAGTTACATCCAAAGGAAAAAGCCGACTTTGTATTGAGTAAAGATATCAAATCGCTAGATCACATTGGAGATATAGTGACTTCTACTGAACTACAGCATTGTAGAGTGAAGAAGATGGATCGTATTACACCTTCTGGCGAAGCAGTTTCATTTTCACTATCAATGGAGGCACCAGATTCGTCTGTTTTGTGTGTTCCCCTCTCTTCTCTGAGGTGTAGTCTAGTACCAGTTGGTAAATGTGATCAACCCATTCACACTACAGTCACTACCACCAGCACTAATCCTGGAGTGTATAGGATACAGTTTAACCCTTCAACAAATGGTACTCATACAGTAAAAGTACAAGTATATGGTGTACACCTTGAGGATACCTCACTAGCCATCCCTTTCAACCCTTACCTTGATAACATCACTCCAGTACGTACTATAACTGAGCTCAATGGTCCCTGGGGAGTTGCTGTAACTGATAATAGTCATGTTATAATAACTGAGGCTTATGGTGATTGTGTAGCAATACTGGATAGAGAAGGAAAGAAAGTGAAATCATTAGGAGGGAAAGGAGGATGTGGCAATGTCAAGTTTATTGCTCCTCGTGGTGTAGCCATTACTCCTGACAAATCCATTCTTGTGTCTGGTAATCACAATATTCAGGAAATAAGCATGGATGGATGTTGTATGGCATCAGTTGGCAAGACTAGCCTTATGCAACAGCAATTTAGTACTCCTCGTGGTATAGCCATTTCTCCTTTAACAGGACATATTTATATTGCTGACAGTAATAATCATCGTATACAAGTCTTGAATCCTGATCTAACCTTCTCTCATTACTTTGCTAGTAAAGTACCAGCTAGTTTAAGGTTTGATTATCCTCGTGACATTGCTATTGACAGTCAAGGATTAGTATGCATTACTGATTATAGTAATCATCGCATTCAAAAGTTCTCTCCAGATGGAAAGCTTGTGGTTCAATTTGGTACTAAAGGATCTGGTCCTGGATAGCTTAAGCGTCCCTTTGGCATAACAATAGACACTGCAGGTACTGGTCTAGTGTATGTTAGTGAAGAGGGCAATCATCGTATATCAGTCTTCACTAGTGATGGTGTGTTCGTGAGCAGTTTTGGAAGTAAAGGCCGTAATATTAATCAGTTTAATATACCAATAGGATTAGCATTTGATAAAGATGGATTATTGTATGTTTGTGATTATAATAACAACCGAGTTGTTGTTTATTAGTTTTTATTTCTTTTATTATTGTTAATGATCATTATTTAGTTTTAATTACACTAAAACTTTCCCACCACTGCACATGTAGCAATCAATAACCAAGCCATCATGCTGTGGGATAGATGTACAGTGGTGAATGCATGGGAAAAATTTACCATTAATTGCTTTGTATTCTCTAAGAGAATTGAAAAAAGCAAAGAACAAATTGCAGTATAATCAGTATAGAATTATGCAATGAGTATTTCTGTGTGAGTCAGTGCTTGCATTTTAAAGGAAAATTGGAGAAATCACTATTGACCCATTCAGCCCTGTATAGATTTATGCCACAGCATGACAGATCATTGATGATATTCATTGGCAAACAGCCATAAATAAATGGACTGTAAGTATTTATTTAGAATGGATGCACATAATATTGTAGCAAGACACACTTTTATTATGCATGTACTATAGTAAACAAATACTAACAATTAATTTTAATCTGTGTTTGTGTAATAGAAAAGCCAGGATTCATTATGCATCCTTTAGTCACAAGATCTTTGAATATATTTAAGGTACACCCACTTTTTGTGTCTAGTTGATCTTCTTTAGTCTTTCTCTCCTCCTTTCACCTTCTTCATTTGTTTTTTTTTGCTGCATCTCATTCATCCCGACTTCTTCATTTTCTTATTGCTTGTTCTTGCTCTATCTTCATTTACCGCCTTCTACCTTTATCTCTCTTCATTTTTGTCTTTGCTTTACATACACAATTAAATGGCAACCAAACCATCTTCATCTTCTTCTCCTGGTCTCCTCAAACTGGAGGAACAGCTCACCTGTCCTGTGTGTCTTGACCACTATACCAACCCTAAGATCCTACCATGCCATCACTCATTCTGTGAGCACTGTCTGGAGGGATTACCTCTGGATAAGAAAAATGAGACCTATTACCTCTCTTGTCCCACTTGTCGTCATTGTACAGAGTTACCAGAAAAAGGAGCAGGAGCCTTTCCTGTAGCATTCACTCTAAACAACCTCAAAGAGATGCAAAGTTCGCTAAACAAGACAGCTGCTTTGCCTAATCCTCAAGAGGCCACATGTAGTGATCATGGAAAGCCTTTGGAGCTATTCTGTGAAACATGTGATACAGTAATCTGTTCCCACTGCTTAGTTCATAATCACAAAAATCATCGATATGAATTAGTTACTGACAGTTATA
>NW_003546639.1:83222-89797 GCF_000090795.2 Amphimedon queenslandica | reverse complement strand
GAAGGAAGCACTCAAGAAGGTCCTGTCTGCTCTAGCAGAGAGAGAGGGTGAGATCAGAGAGAGAGGAGAAGGAGTCTTAGAAGAAATACATGAAATGGTAGAGGAAATGATAAATGTTCTTCATCAGTCAGAGAGGAAACTGACTGAGCAGGCAAAGAGGGTCACTGATGATAAACTAAAGGTGCTTTCAGAGCAAATGAAATCAGCAGAAATGAGTTTGAGTCTTCTGGAGGATCTTGAAAATTATGTGGAACAGAGTCTGAAGACAGGCAGTCCTCAACAAGTTCCGAGGTCTAAGAAACAGATGATGCAGCATATGAGTGAAGTTACTGCAGGGATCAATGTGGAAGAGTTACATCCAAAAGAAAAGGCTGACTTTGTATTGAGTAAAAATACCAAATCGCTACATTGCATTGGAGATATTGTGACCTACTCATCTACTTCACTACAGCAGTGTAGAGTGGATAAGATTGATCATATTACACATGCTGGCAAAGCAGTTTCATTTTCACTATCAATAGAGGCACCAGATTCATCTGTTTTGTGTGTTCCCCTCTCTTCTCTGAAGTGTAGTCTAGTACCAATCGGTAAAGGTAAACGTATTCGTACTACAATCACTACCAGCACTGATCCTAGAGTGTATAGGATACAATGTAACCCTTCAACACGTGGTACTCATACAGTAAAAGTACAAGTATATGATGTACACCTTGAGGATACCTCACTAGTCATCCCTTTTAATCCTTACCTTGATAACATCACTCCAGTACGTACTATAACTGAGCTTAAGAATTCCTGGGGAGTTGCTGTAACTGATAATAATCATGTTATACTAACCGGGTGTGGTAGTCAGTATGTAACAATACTGGATAGAGAAGGAAAGAAAGTGAAATCATTAGGAGGGAAAGGAGGAAGTGGTAATGTCAAGTTTTCTTATCCTCGGGGTGTAGCCATTACTCCAGACAAATTCATCATTATATCTGATAATCACAGGATCCAGAAGATAAGCATGGATGGAGACCTTATAGCATCAGTTGGTGAGAAGAGCATTGGCAGTGGACCACTACAATTTAAGCATCCTGATGCTATAGCCATTTCTGCTATAACAGGACAGGTTTATATTGCTGATTGGAATAATCATCGTATACAAGTCTTGAATCCTGATCTAACTTTCTCTCATTCATTTGGTAGTGAAGGATCAGCTAATGGACAGTTTAAGTATCCACGTGACATTGCTATTGACAGTCAAGGATTACTGTATGTTGCTGATAGTGGTAATAATCTCATTCAGAAGTTCTCTCCAGATGGAAAGTTTGTGGGTCAGTTTGGTACTTATGGATCTGGTCCTGGACAGTTTATTGGTCCATATAGTGTAACAATAGACACTGCAGCTACTGGTCTAGTGTATGTTAGTGATAATGGTAATAATCGTATATCAGTCTTCACTAGTGATGGTGTGTTTGTTAGCAAGTTTGGAAGTAAAGGCAGTAATATTGATCAGTTTAACGGCCCTATTGGATTAAGATTTAATAAAGATGGATTCTTGTATATTTGTGATAATAGTAACAACCGAGTTGTTGTTTATTAGCTTTTATTTCTTTTATTATTCTTAATGATCATTATTTAGTTTTAATTAAACTGAGATCTTCCCACCACTGCACATCTAGCAATCAATAACCGAGTTACTATGCTATACAAAGGTGAATGGTTTAAATCCACTATTAATTTCTTTATTTTCTCCATAAGAACTGCACAAGCAAAGATCGATTTCCAATACAATAAATTGAATTATGCAATGAGCTTTTCTGTGTGAGCCAGTGCTTGCATTTTAAAGGAAAATTGGAAAAGTCACTTTTGACCCATTCAGCCCTGTATAGATTTATGCCACAACATATGACAGATCATTAATGATATATTCATTGGCAAATAGCCATTGTAAATAAATGGACTGTAAGTATTTATTTAGGACATGATGCATGCACATAATATTGTAGCAAGACACTCTTTTTTTTGCATGTGCATATAGTAAACTAATAATAATACAAGACACCTATGGTGCTTGGACTCGCCGCAGTTGCTTTTGCATTCATGCAATATAAAAAGCAATGAATCATGGGCTTCATCGAGTCATTGCTGATGCAGCATGGTAGAGATAATGACCCTGATTCATTGCTTTTGATAGTGCATGTTTTGCACTGACTCAACAGTCTTGATAGATTTTATTTGCCTAATGCATAAGACAGCAAACAAAAATCATTTTTTAAGAAATGTAATCAAGAATAGTCTATAAAATTGCCAATTATTAGACTAATAGAGGCGTGACTGAAGAAGTGACTTTAGACAAGTAATATGGCACAAGTACTGCTGCCTAGATATATTTAAAAGAGTTGAAAGAGTCCAGTACTGCTAGCCTAACATTTCTGCTTCAAACCTTCACAAAATCGAAAGGCTAGGATGAAGTTTAGAGCATAAGTCACTACTACCAAGTAAGAATTAAGAAATGCATATTAATGAAATAGAAGGTAGTAATCTACTGGAAAATGCTTTTATCTATCTCTAGAGTGTCAGCACAATCACTGAATTTTTAAATTTTTCTCCCTTACTTGGCAAGCTTCTTCTCCTTAGCTCTGCTCTTTAAACATTTTTAGCTGATAATTGAAGGCTTGGGCTAGCTGTGGAGAAAGATCTATGAGTCTAGAAGACTCGGTTTTTTATTTCAAAGTTTTTTAAATTTCATTACAATATGCAGGATAGACTAGTACTCAATACTTGCCTATGCCAAGTCAAATTAGATAGTAATCATTTAAACTAATAGGAAAGCCAGTATTCATTATGTACTATCATAACTTCCTTTAGTCACAAGATCTTTGAATATATTTAAGGTATCGCCCACTTTTTGTGTCTAGCTGACCTTCTTTAGTCTTTCTCTCCTCCTTCCACCTTCTTCATTTTGTTTTTTTGCTGCATCTCATTCATCCCGACTTCTTCATTTTCTTATCGTTTGTTCTTTTTCTACCTTCATTTGCCGTCTTGTACCTTCACCTCTCTTCATTTTTCATTCTTGCTTTACGAATTTACGTACACAATTTTATTCTTTTCTTGAAATGGCAACCAAACCATCTTCATCTTCTTCTCCTGGTCTCCTCAAACTGGAGGAACAACTCACCTGTCCTGTGTGTCTTGACCACTATACCAACCCTAAGACTTTACCTTGTCTACATTCATTCTGTGAGCACTGTCTGGAGGGATTACCTCTGGATAAAGAAAATAAGACCTGTTACCTCTTTTGTCCCACTTGTCGTCATTGTACAGAGTTACCAGAAGAAGGAGTAGGAGCCTTCCCTGTAGCATTCACTCTCAACAACCTCAAAGAGATATACAGTCTAATGAAAAAAGTAGCTGATCCTCAACAGGTCACCTGTGACAACTGTACTACAGCTAATGCCACTGGATACTGCAAAGACTGCAGTAAGTTTCTTTGTCAAAAGTGTATGGATGTACACAAGATGTGGGCTCCTATTGCTCACCATCAGCTGACAAGTCTTGATGAGGTGGCAGCCTCTGATGTCTCTTCTACTTCTCAATTGCTAGCTCCAGCTAAACAGGAGGCACCTCTCATTTGTCCCATACCAAGTCATGATGAGCCTTTAAAGATCTACTGTGAAACATGTGATAGTGTTATATGTCGTGACTGTACAGTCCGTACTCATAAAGACCATGAATATGACTTAGTCTCTACCAGTTATACTAAACACTGTCTAGAATTGGAAGGTTCTCTTAATCCGGTAAAAGGGGAAATTGAAGCACTCAAGAAGGTCCTGTCTGCTCTAGCAGAGAGAGAGGGTGAGATCAGAGAAAGAGGAAAAGGAGTCTTAGAAGAAATACGCAAAATGGTTGAGGAAATGATGAATGTTCTTCGTCAGTCAGAGAGAAAACTGACTGAGCAGGCAAAGAGGGTCACTGATGATAAACTAAAGGTGCTGTCAGAGCAAATGAAATCAGCAGAAATGAATTTGAGTCTTCTGGAGGATGTCAAGGATTATGTGGAACAGAGTCTGAAGACAGGCAGTCCTCAACAAATCCTGAGGTCTAAGAAACAGATGATGGAGCGTATGAGTGAAATTACTGCAGGGATCAATGTGGAGGAGTTACATCCAAAAGAAAAGGCTGACTTTGTATTGAGTAAAAATATCAAATCGCTACATCACATTGGAGATATTGTGACCTCTACTGCACTACAGCAGTGTAGAGTGAAGAAAGTTGGTTGCTTTGAACGTCTACTAGAAGAAATGGAAATTTCATTTTCATTATCAATAGAGGCACCAGATTCATCTCTTTTGTGTGTTCCCCTTTCTTCTCTGAAGTGTAGTCTAGTACCAGTTGGTAAAGGTGATCAACCCATTCACACTACAGTCACTACCACCAGCACTGATATTGGAGTGTGTAGGATACAGTGTAACCCTTCAACCAGTGGTACTCATACAGTAAAAGTACAAGTATATGATGTACACCTTGAGGATACCTCACTAGTCATTCCTATCAACCCTTACCTAAATAACATCACTCCAGTAGGTACTATAACTGAGCTTACAAATCCCTGGGGAGTTGCTGTAACTGATGATAATCGTTTTATAGTAACTGAGTATGATGGTCACTGTGTAACAATTCTGGATAGAGAAGGAAAGAAAGTGAAATCATTAGGAGGGGAAGGAGGAAGTGGTAATGTCAAGTTTTCTTATCCTCGTGGTGTGGCCATTACTCCAGACAAATTCATTCTTGTATCTGATAATCACAGAATCCAGAAGATAAGCATGGATGGATACCTTATAGCATCAGTTGGTAAGGAGGGCAGTGGACCACTACAATTTAATTGCCCTGATGGTATAGCCATTTCTCCTATAACAGAAAAGGTTTTTATTGCTGATTGGAATAATCATCGTATACGAGTCTTGAATCCTGATCTAACCTTCTCTCATTCATTTGGTAGTAAAGGATCAGCTAATGGACAGTTTCAGTCTCCACATGACATTGCTATTGACAGTAAAGGATTAGTGTATGTTACTGATAGTGGTAATCATCGCATTCAGAAGTTCTCTCCAGATGGAATATCTGTGGGTCAGTTTGGTACTAAAGGATCTGGTCCTGGACAGCTTTATAGTCCAAATGGTATAACAATAGACACTGCAGCTACTGGTCTAGTGTATGTTAGTGAATGGGGCAATAATCGTATATCAGTCTTCACTAGTGATGGTGTGTTTGTTAGTAAGTTTGGAAGTAAAGGCAGTAATTTTGATCGGTTTAATAATCCTTCTGAATTAAAATTTAATAAAGATGGATTATTGTATATTTGTGATTATTATAATAACCAAGTTGTTGTTTATTAGCTTTTATTTCTTTTATTATTGTTAACGACCATTATTTAGTTTTAATTATGCTAAGACCTTTCTAAGTACCACTGTGCATTATTTTAGCCAATTAATAACCGAGCTGCCATGTTATACAGAGGTGAATAGGCTAAATTCACTATTAATTTCTCCAAGAGAACTGCACAAGCAAAGACCAAATTGCAGTATAATCAGTAGAATTACATGATGCAATGAGCATTTCTGTGTGAGTCAATGCTTGCTTTTTAAACTCACCTTTAGTCTACTAGTAAAATGAATGTATTATCATAACTTCCTGCAGTCACATGACTATAGAATATTCCAGAAGGTCATCAGGCCTATCTATCTTTCCCCAGGCTATCTTTCCCCAGGTTGCTCTCGTTTTCGTTCATTCTCCCTTCTTCATTTTCTTATTGTTCGTTCTTGCTCTATCTTCATTTACTGTCTTTTACTTTTATCTCTCTTTATTTTTTGTCCTTGCTTTACATACACATTTTTATTCTTTTCTTGAAATGGCAACCAAACCATCTTCATCTTCTTCTCCTGGTCTCCTCAAACTGGAGGAACAGCTCACCTGTCCTGTGTGTCTTGACCACTATACCAACCCTAAGACTTTACCTTGTCTACATTCATTCTGTGAGCACTGTCTGGAGGGATTACCTCTGGATAAGAAGAATGAGACCTATTACCTCTCTTGTCCCACTTGTCGTCATTGTACAGAGTTACCAGAAGAAGGAGCAGGAGCCTTTCCTGTAGCATTCACTCTCAACAACCTCAAAGAGATATACAGTCTAATGAAGAAAGTAGCTGATCCTCAACAGGTCACCTGTGACAACTGTACTACAGCTAATGCCACTGGATACTGCAAAGACTGCAGTAAGTTTCTTTGTCAAAAATGTATGGACGTACACAAGATGTGGGCTCCTATAGCTCACCATCAGCTGACAAGTCTTAATGAGGTGACAGCCTCTGATGTCTCTTCTACTTCTCAATTGCTAGCTCCAGCTAAACAGCAAGCACCTCTCATTTGTCCCATACCAAGTCATGAAGATTCATTAAGGTATTACTGTGACACATGTGATGAATCTATCTGTCGTGATTGTATCATGCTGGCTCATAAAGATCATAAGTATAACCTAATAGCTGATAGTTTTACTAAACACAAAGAAGCACTAGAGAAATCTCTTGATC
>NW_003546639.1:47988-83212 GCF_000090795.2 Amphimedon queenslandica | reverse complement strand
CTTTCCCTTCTCCTCCTCTATTTACATTCTTGTTCATTCCGAATTCTTATTTTCTCATCGTTCGTTCTTGCTCTATCTTCATTTATATACAGTCTTCTACCTTTATCTCTCTTCATTTTTTGATCTTACTTTACGTACACAATTTTACTCTTCTCTTGAAATGGCAACCAGACCATCTTCATCTTCTTCTCCTGGTCTCCTCAAACTGGAGGAACAGCTCACCTGTCCTGTGTGTCTTGACCACTATACCAACCCTAAGACTTTACCTTGTCTACATTCATTCTGTGAGCACTGTCTGGAGAGATTACCTCTGGATAAGAAGAATGAGACCTATTACCTCTCTTGTCCCACTTGTCGTCATTGTACAGAGTTACCAGAAGAAGGAGCAGGAGCCTTTCCTGTAGCATTCACTCTCAACAACTTTAAAGAGATATACAGTCTAATGAAGAAAGTAGCTGATCCTGAACAGGTCACCTGTGACAACTGTACTACAGCTAATGCCACTGGATACTGCAAAGACTGCAGTCAATTCCTTTGTACAGAATGTATCTCTACCCACAAGAAATGGGCTCTTTTTGCTAACCACCAGCTGACAAGTCTTGATGAGGTGACAGCCTCTGATGTTTCTTCTACTTCTCAATTGCTAGCTCCAGCTAAAAAGGAGGCAACCCTCACTTGCTCTGTACCTGGTCATGATGATTCGTTAAGGTATTACTGTGACACATGTGATGAATCTATCTGTCGTGATTGTATCATGCTGGCTCATAAAGATCACAAGTATAACTTAATTGCTGATAGTTATACTAAACACAAAGAAGCACTGGAGAAATCTCTTAATCCGGTAAAAGAGAAAATTGAAGGACTCAAGAAGGTCCTGTCTGCTCTAGCAGAGAGAGAGGGTGAGATCAGAGAGAGAGGAGAAGGAGTCTTAGAAGAAATACATGAAATGGTAGAGGAAATGATTGCTGTTCTTCGTGAGTCAGAGAGGAAACTGACTGAGCAGGCAAAGAGGGTCACTGATGATAAACTAAAGGTGCTGTCAGAGCAAATGAAATCAGCAGAAATGAGTTTGAGTGTTCTGGAGGATGTTGAGGATTATGTGGAACAGAGTCTGAAGACAGGCAGTCCTCAACAAGTCCTGAGGTCTAAGAAACAGATGATGGAGCGTATGAGTGAAGTTACTTCAGGGATCAATGTGGAGGAGTTACATCCAAAAGAAAAAGCCGACTTTGGATTGAGTAAAGATATCAAATCGCTACATCACATTGGAGATATTGTGACCTCTACTGCAATACAGCAGTGTAGAGTGAAGAAGATTGATTTTATTACGCTTGCTGGCAAAGCAGTTTCATTTTCACTATCAATGGAAGCACCAGATTCATCTCTTTTGTGTGTTCCCCTCTCTTGTCTGAGGTGTAGTCTAGTACCAGTTGGTAAAGGTGATCAACCCATTCACACTACAGTCACTACCACCAGCACTGATCCTGGAGCATATACATGTAGGATACAGTGTAACTCTTCAACACGTGGTACTCATACAGTAAAAGTACAAGTATATGATGTACACCTTGAGGATACCTCACTAGTCATCCCTATCAATCCTTACCTTGATAACATCACTCCAGTATGTACTATAACTGAGCTTAGCCGTCCCTGGGGAGTTGCTGTAACTGATGATAATCATGTTATAATAACTGAGGTTGCTGGTAACTTGGTAACAATACTGGATAGAGAAGGAAAGAAAGTGAAATCATTAGGAGGGGAAGGAGGAAGTGGTAATGTTAAGTTTTCTTATCCTCGTGGTGTAGCCATTACTCCAGACAAATTCATTCTTGTATCTGATAATCACAGGATCCAGAAGATAAGCATGGATGGATACCTTATAGCATCAGTTGGTGAGAAGGGCAGTGGACCACTACAATTCAATTGCCCTGATGGTATAGCCATTTCTCCTATAACAGGACAGGTTTATATTGCTGACTGTAGTAATCATCGTATACAAGTCTTGAATCCTGATCTAACCTTCTCTCATTCATTTGGTAGTGAAGGATCAGCTAATGGACAGTTTCAGGATCCACATGACATTGCTATTGACAGTCAAGGATTAGTGTATGTTACTGATAGTAGTAATCATCGCATTCAGAAGTTCTCTCCAGATGGAAAGTTTGTGAGTCAGTTTGGTACTTATGGATCTGGTCCTGTACAGTTTAATAGATCTGAAGGTATAACAATAGACACTGCAGCTACTGGTCTAATGTATGTTAGTGAATGGGGCAATAGTTGTATATCAGTCTTCACTAGTGATAGTGTGTTTGTTAGGAAGTTTGGAAGCAGAGGCAGTAATATTGATCAGTTTCATTATCCCACTGGATTAAAATTCAATAAAGATGGATTCTTGTATGTTTGTGATTTTTATAACAACCGAGTTGTTGTTTATTAGTTTTTATTTCTTTTATTATTGCTAATGATCATAATTTAGTTTTAATTACACTGAGATCTTCCCACCACTGCAGCTCTAGCAATCAATAACCAAGTTACCATGTTGCACAGAAGTGAATGGTTAAAATTCACTATTAATTTCTGCATAAGCAAAGACCAAATGGCAGTATAATCAGTAAAATTATGCAGCAAGTATATCTGTGTGAATCAGTTCTTGCATTTTAAAGCAAAATTAGAAAAATCACTTTTGGCCCATTCGGCTCTGTATAGATTTGTGCCACAGCATGACAGATCATTAATGATATTCATTGGTGAATGGACCACAAATAAAATATTATAAATGTACATGTAGGTATTTAAATTGCATGTTCAATACATAATTATTAAAAAATTGTATTGTTTATTTATTTATTTATTTATTTAGTTTTTATGATTTTGTGTTGCCCCAAACAACTCCAAATGATAACCTGTTGTCGTGGAAACTTGTCTCTGATTGGGTCGTTCCTACTGGAGGCTGCGTGGACTCCTCCCCTCTCCTCGTACGTTACCATGGTAACCGCCTTGCATACGTGGGATCGCACTCTGGACTGGTGCTGTGTGTGGAACTGATGGGCGGAGTCATAAAATGGAGAAAACAGCTAAGAGGAAGAGTAGAGAGTTCACTTTGTGTATCTTATTGTGGAGAATATGTAATAGCAGGTAGGGATTGTAGAATAGATACTGTATAGCATGAAATTTTTTAGGGCTGTAAATTTTGCAAATTTGCCTAAAAATCTATTTTGTGAATTTAATTTTTGTGAATTTATGCTGTCTGCCATTTTGTACCGTAATTATTTAATTTTTGTGGAATTAATTTTCACAAATCTTTTAAAAATTGCAAAATCCACTAAATTTACTGTCCTCGAAAATTTTGTGCTTTAATTTAAAATTTAATTCTGTAATAATTTTGCAATTTGCTAATAATTACACTTAGTTAATTTTTATAGACGTTATAGATAATTGCAATTTTGTTGCAATGGCAAAATTAGTAATAATATTATACTCATAATAAAAACCACTTTAAGGTACATGTATATACTTTTCTTTTATTTTTATTACCTTTTACCTTCTCTCTCTCTTTCTCTCTCCCTCCCTCTCTCTCTCTATCAGGATCCTATGATGGTTGTCTGTATGTATTGCATTCATTGTCTGGTTCCATTCACTGGTGTTTCACCACTAAAGGTTCATTATCAGAAGATCCCATTAAATCCTCACCAATAGCTCATCCAGTAACCGGTTATATTTGGTTTGGATCACATGATCATCACCTATACACTGTTGATATATGTGTAAGCAGTGAAGGATATCAACAAAATTATGCATGGGTAAATGTACAATTTATGAGTTTCTTTTAAGCATGATGTGGCTTAAAGTTTTTTTTAGATATTTTATATTTAAAACAGTCGTAACTCAAAAAATTTAAGTCGGAGTCAGCTCAAACTTTCTACACAGCATAAGTACATCAATATGTATCAGAAAATGTAATAAAAATTGGGGGTCATTCCAGAGCCATATTTTGGAAAAAAACCATGGGCTATAGTACAGGGATTTTTCAGATTTTGGCCAATTTTAAAAAATGGCCGTAACTTCAAAAATTTAAGTCAGAATCAGCTCAAACTTTCTACATAGCATAAGTACATCAATATGCATCAGAAAATGTAATTGTTAAAATTTTAATGAAATATTTTATTTTTTAGGAGAGGAGGTGTGTCCATGCTATTCATTTAGGAGGTGGAGCTATCTTCAGCTCTGTCACTTTTTCTCGAGATGTGTCCACGGCAATAGTTGCCACATTACAAGGGAAAATATTATGCATAGACACAGTAATGAAAAAAATTGAATTAATTTCATCTTAATTTATACATGTTCATTAAAAATTGTTAGTTATAGTTTCATTTTTTAGGATAATGGTGATATTCTATGGGAATATTCATGCCCTAGGCCAGTATTTGCCACACCCACTGTATTACCTAATGATGACATCATTTGTGGGTGTGTCAATGGATCTTTGTACGTTCTATCAAGTGACGGAAAATTAGTAAGAATACATGTATGTAGATTAATATATTATGCATGTACATGTATTTTGTAGGTAACTGAATTGACTACTGAAGGACCAGTTTTTACATCCTCCATAGTCGCCGTGACGACAACACTGCCCACTCATCCAAACGAGTTTTTTATATTCTCCGGGTCACACGACAAGAGCATGTATTGCTGGAAAAGTGGGTGGAGCCCGGAAGAAAATAAACACACGTACGACCTTAAATGGAAGGTGGCACTAAACGGCGAGATATACAGCATAGGAATGTTATCTAAAAGTCATATGATCAATACTTTGTGTACATGTACGGCTAAAGGAACGATTTATATTCTTTCACCAGATTCAGGACGTATTTTAACTTGTCACAATTTGCCAAATCAAATTTTTTCATCGCCAGTTTTTATCGAGTCTTGTATCTTAGTTGGTTGTCGTGACGATGGACTTCACTGCCTTTCTCTAGTAATGGCTGGAGAATGAATACTTTAAAATGAAAGTTTGTTAGTTCTCAGTTTTTGCTCTTCTCCTGAGGCATTAATTTTTACTGTCCTTTAGCTCTTTATCAGAGGAAGGAAGAGCACTGATGTAAATATGACCTTCAACTCTATTTGTTATTATTGTATTTATTATGTAGTATCATCAAAGGATTATTGTGTACCATGAATTGGGTCATTTTTATGTTAACGATAAAGCACAGAATAAAGACGTTGGAAATAATTTCATAATTTGCTTACATGCATTTCAATATACATGCATTAATAGTTGAAAAGAAAGTATTCATAATTCTAAATTTAGTATGTACTCACAATCCATCATTTAAAATACACATGATTCACATATATGTACATGTACATATACATATGTGTACATGTACATATAAGTACATCTACATCTATGACTGACGTAGCTGCTAAAAATATCCAATACATAGCTCATATGTTATTTATCAAGCGTGCTAATGCATAACAGTTTGAGTGTACATGTACATGTAAATATACATGTACATGTATAAAAGTGCATGTACATGTATTCTTGTGGTGTACATCTTTTGCTGTGTTTAAAACAAAACAAAGGAAATGATTTTTATCAACTTTGCATTTGCTTGTGTATGTTTACAAGACCGTATACACATATACATGTATGTATACATATGTATTATATATATACAGCTTGTTTATTCAAGGTAGAGGCACTCTCTCTTTTGGCCAAAGTGTAGGTAGGTCAGTATATAGTTAGTGGATAAGAATAACAATGTTCAGTTTTGTGTACAAGTGGAAAACTATCCATTATATAAAGGGAGTGCTACCCACAATAGCTGCATTGTGATATAAGAACAACTTTGGAAGAAGAGGGAAAGAGAGAGAGAGAGAGGGAAGCTGCTGCAACTTGAAACTGAAGAAGAAATAAAAGCAACAACCTGTTTTATATACTAGAGAGAGAAGAAGATTGTTATCTTGTTATACACTGGACTAAAATGAAGCCAAAGTTGCTTAGTCATTCCTTGCTGATCTCTCTAACACTCTTCATCTTTCTTCCTCACTATGCTAAGGCTCAAAGCTGTCTTCCTGGCACTGTAGGGGGTACCATTGGTGGAGTGATTGGTGGAATCATCATTGGTAGCATAGTCTCTATTATCATTACAGTCCGTGTTATGAAATCTCTTGGTTATGGGGGCAATGTCGATGTCCAGTTGAATCCAAAGAGGGACCATTCACTCTCACTGAGTGATGATGTACTGAGTGACAAAGACTCTTGTATTCCAGTCAAGTATACTCGCAAAGTGGAGAAATCCTTGGAAAGTTCGGCTATGGTAGACAGCACTTCGCTTTTAATACAAAACTCGACAGATAAAAGAGGTTTGGGAAAACCTGCAGCTTATCTTACACCAGGTGAGGCTCCTAATCTTCCTTCTTGTGGTCCTCCTTCTATTCACCCCCTCTCCCCCCCTCCTTTCTCTCCCCCTGATAAAACTTATGTGGGGGACGATGAGTATGATATCCCTTGTATTCGCCCCTCAAATAAAATTACAAACTCGAGCAAAGCAGGTCTGCATAAAGTCCCGAGCAGTAGCAAGCCCCTTACGAAAAGTTTATCTGTCGACGAGATGAAAGCTTTGAGACTTATAAAAGAGGATACCATGGACTTGGAGGAGCAATATGAGTATTTCGATGGTCCTAAAGTCGGCTCTCCCTCTGACGATGAATATTACGTTCATGTCGTGCAAGACAAGGAAGAGCAAAATGGACTTGGAAAAGGAGGACCAGCTCCGAAACTAGCGACACCCATGATACCTACCCTTCCTGTAATGAGGCCACCTATTGATAGTGGGGTTAATTCGCCTAGTCCTTTCTCACAAGTTAAACTCAAACCAGTCATCCCTAAAGATCTTTCTGCTTCTACATTAGCATCGCAACCGTCCAATATAATTAAAAAACTACCGCCTGCTCCAAAGCCAAAACCAGCAGGTGCTAAGAAACTCAGCAAAGAACTGTCCAATACTTTGCCATCAAAGCCGCGGCAGCTTACAAGAAGCAGTAGTTTTCACGAATACATGAATGTTGGATTCAAGCTCCCAAAAGGAAAACAATAATTATTTATTGAGAGTAGGTTGTTGTTTTCTTTAATAATGCAAGTGTAGGCATGTGACTTGACTCTGCTTCAGTAAATCATCATCAGCTCTTTAATATTTATTTCTTATTATTATTATTATTATTATTATTAGTTTTTATGATATGAGTGTTCTGCTATTTACACAATTGTGCTCTCATTCACAAATATCACTGTCTTTCATATTTTTTTCTCTATCATATTATTCTTACTCCTAATAGAGTTCTACCTTAATTTCTTTATTATTTTTCTTACCTAACAAACCACTCTCCCTATATCTTTCTCTCTCTTTCTTATGCTTGTTATCCACTATAAAAATATTTTCATATCTACTTCCAGTTTCCTCCCTCCCTCTCTCTCTCTCTCTCTAAAAGCTTTTTGTGTCATCTCTTAAACAAACTGTCTGTATATTTTCATCAATGTGTATGGATATTAATAGAAAATCAATTTAGAATGTTTTCACTACAACAATCCGGCAATTTATAAACAAGCAGCAAAACTGTTGACAGGATTATTGTCAGCCCAAGCAGAATATGTTTTTATACTTTATACATGTAGGACAGTAGAAGAGGTGAATCAGGTGATACAGTAGCTTACTGTATACAAAGAAACTGAAACTAGGACTGTTGTATAGATTATTTTGTGTTGTAATAGACCACGTGTAAGTCCCATACTAAATAAAGGTCATGGGGATTGTTGTTAATAGCAATAAATGAGAGAATGTCATGCATTAGGGAGTTGATAAATTGAATTATAATGATAAAAGTTAGCAAATTGTTATAGTCAGTAGTTTTTAATCGAGTCTCATTCTTTATTCACTGGCTCCATCTCCTCTTTCCTTACAGACATCAAGTTCTATACAAAATATAATGTACAATAAGTCACTTTTAATAGGCTATTAGTATTTAAAATCAATCCTTGCTGTAATCATACAGAAACTTGCTATACAGAAAGCTCAATAGCAAGGGGGTAATAATACTAATACATTTTGAATAGAGATCTCCTTAACAAAAGATGCAAACACTATTATTTTGAATTAAACACTGGATACAAATGTGATTGTTATTTAATTGTGATTTGTATGTGGAAATGACTCACTTGAGCTCTCTCTAAGACTGGTTCAGGTAGCCCTGCTAGTCTTGCAGTCTGTAGTGCATAAGAACTATCAGTACTTCCCATCTACAGTGCAATAATGATCTAAGTCTAACATTATCTGGTTCTCTCCCACCTCTATCTTGTATGTTAGGATTATCTCCCCATTGCTCCATGGTTGAGCTACAGTGTAATAAGAGCCAATCTCATCATATCTGTTTGAAAGGGTTTCCGTTAATTCGTGAAAGTGTGTGGCTAATAATGTCCGACAGCCTTGAAAGAAAAAGACAGAGAGAGAGAGAGGGAGGGAGGGAGGGAGAGAGAGAGAGAGAGAGAGAGAGAGAGAGAGAGAGAGAGAGAGAGAGAGCAGAGAGCAGAGAGAGAGAGAGATGGAGAAAGGGGAACAAAGAAAAAAGAATATAGATTGTTTCATCTATGTACTGTATACAATATGATCCTACCTATTGCTTTATGAATGTATTCAATAACTGATTGAGCTATTGCCACACCTTCACTAGTTGCAGTACCACGTCCTACACGTGCACATATGCACAGAATAAAAGTGTTAAATTTAAACAGAAAAGAAATGTACAACAATATATTCTTTCATACCAATCTCATCTAGTATGACAAATGATGCTGGAGTTGCTGTGCTTAGTATGTGAGCCGTCTCAATCATTTCAGTGTAGAAAGTTGACTGTCCTTTGGTAAGGTTGTCACTAGCACCGACACGAGCAAAGACTTTATCAGTAACACCTTTAAAATAAAATAAAAATATTTTTAATATTTATTTTATTCCTTACTTATCTCAGCTGAATTGGCCGGCACAAAAGAGCCCATCTATAAAAAATAAAATAATAGTAAAAAAAATTTAACAATTTTAAAGAATCATCTATGGCTGTACCTGTGCTAATATCACAATGAGAGCATTCTGCCTCAAGAAAGTACTCTTACCTGGAATGAGAGTACACAGTATATTTGTATTATTGATTACATTGTATATACAATACCAGTACATACAGCACATATTAATATATTGAATGGAAAATACTGCCAGTTTAATATACAGTCAGTAGCATCCAATACAATTTATACATGGCATGATGGTAGAATACAATATTGTAATGCATTACATTGTACATGTTTAATAATAGAATGAGCAATTCACTTCAGTATAAGCACACACACACATATATGTACATGTATGTACTATTACTATAATAATAAATATATAGCATACAATCCATGAATGAGTTTATAAGCATGTACATGTGCATGTATATTGTACTAGCTGTCATTTGTTATCCATTATAGTTACTGTGTTGTTTACATACCTCCCATATTTGGGCCTGTTATGATCCAAGTCTTATGCTCCTCCATTTTACAATCGTTAGGAATCACTTGTGCCTTTACTGCTGATGATAGGACAGGATGATAGCCGTTGATAATGTTAAAGACTGAACCCTCATTCGTTAGTACAGGCTTACAATAATTCTAATGGAGAGAGAGTGGGGGGAGGTGACACTTTAAAATGTCACATATTTTTGTCTCATTTTGTGAATTCCCAAAAAATAACGAGAATTAGACAACCATAAAGATTGCAAAAAAATTAATAATAAGTTGCTTTACTTTGTTCCTAGCCACATTTGCTAAACTAAGCGAGACATCAAGGGATGCTAGCCCCTGAGCTGCTTCCAATAGATCACTAGTATTCTCTCTTACCTAAAAACACATAAAAGTATGTACAGTATAACCTGCTATTGTGGACACTCTAAAATAAGGACGCCTCTATAATGAGGACAGGTAGTATCAGTCCCAATACAATAGTAATGTGTATTAATAAACCTCTGAAATAAGGACACCTCTATAATGAGGACAGTTTTATTGGGTCCAAGGTGTCCGGAATAGATAGCTAGGTTTGACTGTAATGCAGGATACATGTACATGTACATATATGTACTCATGTACATGTACATTTTGTGTTCATTTACTTTGTCGAGTAGTTCTGATTGTATTCTCGTTTCTATTAGTCCATATTCTGTCGTTAGTCTTAGATGCTCTAAATTCAACTTCTCCAGTTCTGGATTACTAAGCAAACAATGGGAATGCTTTTAATTTTATTGAAAAAGAAAATCTAAAGCCTTGTATGTCAAATCTATTACTGTATAACATTTTAAAATCTATCACAAGCTTACCTAAATCTTTCAGCTGATTGTGTTTCCTCCACACTATTAGAAATAATAAAAATGATACAATAGTTACTGTAGCATTACTATAGTGAATGTTCTACTGATAGATACACGTGCTTGTGTTACCTTCTCAAGCTTCTCCTGTCAATGTGTTTTCCCTGAGTCTTTGTCGTTTCGAGGATCCTATAAAACTGCTTGTGTTGAACGACTAATAATTTAGATAGATTGAATCGCTCCCTGAGAACAAAAGAGAAAGAAAGAAAGGAGGATAGAGAGAGAGAGAGATAAAGAGAGTGAGATAGGGGGCATGATAAAGAGAGAGGGAAGGAGGGAGAGAGAAAGGTGTTCAGATATAATGTAGCTAAACATTGCCAAACTGGGTGAGCTTGTCTTTTAAAGCTAGCTGAACTATATACTGGCACTAAACTAAACACAAGAATCCCATTGCTACTTTTTAGCCAAATTATGATGGAGTACATTGGTTAAGTGTGAGCAGAGATTTATTATACTATCGTAATTCAATAAACTATATTTTTAAATCCCTGGGTAAGTACATGTATGTACATGTACTAAATGTATTATAAAATTTAGAGAGAGAGAGGGGGGGGGGAATTAAGAAATTAAATACACGTGTCATTGTGTATGTCACATAGTGTCTGTGTTGTTCATTTTACTTCATGTTGTTAGCTAACAGATCAACTTGTGTCTCATTCTCTTTCAGCTGTTTCTGTAAACGGTCGGCCTCCATGGAATAACCTGTACAATCAACTGTTACTAACTAATAATAGAACTGGGTGCACCCAACCCACTGTTCTAAATTTAGTAACACCAATCCCAAATTTAGTAACACTGACCCCAAATTTAGTAATGCCAACCTTTTTTGATCGTAAAATTTTTCTTGCATATTGCACTGTTAAGCTTCTTCGTCAACTTTGGAAACTCTTGTAAACCTACTCAGTAAAACAACTCGGTAAAACAGCTCAGTATAACTCAGTAAACCTCTTAACTCCTCTTGCAAGTCGGACTCTTTGGATAAGTCTTCCTTAAGATATTGGATGATGTCATGTGTTGTACTAAGTGTGTTTCCTATCAGAAATAAGTCTTCTAAACTTGCTCTGCCAGTTGCCACCTGCAAACATAAAAAATAACTTAAATGCAAACATAATTATCCACTCTTGATGTTAATTAATGCCTAGTTTGCAACTTTGCATATAATCGAAGGTATACTTTCAGAAGGTGTAACATTTCACAATAGTTATTTTTCCTATACGTCTATATACATTAATAATTTTTGCTACAATTTTTTCACAATAGTTAATGTCATGAATTTATGCAAAAAAACACAGTCCCCTTATATGTATTATGTATCTACTAATATTGCTTATCTTTCAATTTTAGCTATGACAAATACACAATGTACATGTACTATTTGCCAGTACTTGCCTTTTGAATGAACCTCTCAAGATCACATATTGATTTCAATGCTGTGACTAGCCAGTCGCTCTCCCACTGTCTGTTCTTAAAGTACTCCACCACATTGAGTCTCCTACACGTGTACATACATGTACATGTACATTAGAATATTATAATACATGTATTAACTAATTACTAAAGGATGGTGTGTGTATCATGTATGCATATATATATATGTATTATACATATGTGTGTGTGTGTATTGTATTGCATTTACCTGTTAATTTCATTCACATATTATAATACATGTATTAACTAATATTGTTAAAGGATAAAGTGTGTATGCATATATATACACATACATACATATATGTGTGTGTGTGTGTGTGTGTGTGTGTACTATACACATTATGTACATACATGTACATTTACATCAGAATATATAATACATGTATTAACTGATTGTTTAAGGATGTTGTGTGTGCATATATAAATGTATTATGTGTGTGTGTGTGTGTGTGTACTATATTGCATTTACCTGTTAATGTCATTCACATTAGTTAGCGGTGCCCTGCAATATAAAGCAATAATAATAATAATAATAATAATAATAATAATAATGATGATGATCATGATGATAATAATAATAATAATAATAATAATAATAATAATAATAATAATGATGATGATCATGATGATAATAATAATAATAATAATAATAATAATAATAATAATAATAATAATAATAATAAACATACGATAGTCTTTCTCTAATTAATCTCTTTCCTCCAGCAGTGACTGTCTTATCAATGCACCCTAACAAAGTCTGTGCTCTTGTATTGGCTAACAACGGCCTGAAATCACACAGAACTAACACAAAATCACATCACGATAACTCACGTTACTAATTCAAGTGAGCGTCTAGTGCGAGCATCAATGGTCACATGATTCGTGTGAGAGTAGTGGAGAGGAGGGCGGAGGAATGGGACGAGGGAGCGCTGGGTGTGTCTGATGTAGTTGAGTATTGAGAGGCTGGCTTGAGACTCCAGGGAAGAGTAGCCATCTTTGCTGAGTGAAGTGAGTATGCTCCTGCAATTAATAATGATTAAATGATATGTTGCTATTGGGATAAAATTTATGTTGCACTCAGTGAAAATTACTATAATTTTTAATGATTTTTATTCCAAAAACACAAACATAAAATCTATTACAAATTTTTTGTCAAATAATTATAATTTTTAATTAATTTTAAATTATTACATACTTATACGTTTCTGAGGGTTCGGCTGTCTCTTTTAGCCACTCCCCTGGAATTGACGTAATCTGACACTCTTTAATAACCAACGAACTAATTAACCCCTTTACGGATGACGGAATGTGTTGGGTGGTCCCCATATCTCCTCCTTTTAGTAACTGATTCGTCTTCTCAGATAACAGTACTTCCGATGGGGATACCCTTTCAATGTGTTCATCCAATTGATCCTCAGTTATCATTGTCACCTGATAGGAGGGATTTAATATACATTATCTCTAGCTATATATACATGCATAGTACAAAATTTTCAAAATAATATACATACAAGTAATGGAGTAAAAATAATTTATTTTGTGGTCCTGTTATTTCAGTCATTACTTGAAATTTTGAGGTCGAGAGCTCTAGCCAAGCTATGCCAAGGTTTTCCTCTGGTCCTGGTACTATGGACATCAAGTGGTTAGCGGCGTCTCCCTCTGGTTCAAGGAGTGTACCAGGTGTAATCAACTGGACTACCTCACGATTCATTAGTTTACCATTCGGAGACCTAAAACGTGTAATGAGCTGTTAGTAAAAATGAAGTACATATACCGTATAGTGGGCAATTTTGGAGGGAGTTAAATTTAGCAAATTTGACATTTTGATAGCCATTCGCCAAAATAAAAATCGACCATTTTGAGCCATTATGTGGATGTTCAATGGCACATCGTCACAAATTTGCCAATCACTAAAATTTAGCAATTCATCAAATTTAACTCCCTCCAAAATTTCCCACTATACGGTATAATATTATTCGTTACCTTTCTTGTATCTGGTTGCATACAGCTAGTTTGAAGCCAGCCTGAAGGAGGGTTTTCTGCCATTCGGCCAAAGCTCTGATGGGAAACCCAGCGAGTAGTGTCTTCTTTCTTATGCAAGTACGTAATGATGTCCTACTGGATACTAGAGCTATGACATGAAATTTTAGGAGAATATAATAATTTGTGAATAGCTATTAAATTTTTATAGTTTAATTTTGCAGTGATTTAAAATTTGTGCATTTGCAAATCAAAAATTGACTATACATAAGTAAAAAAATATGTTGCACAAGCCTCCCAAGAATCAAAATTTTACTAGGAAGTAGAAATTCTCATTATAATTTCAGAGTGTGGCTTTACTTACCAGCATCTTCTCCGAATATCTCGTAAAAGTCTCCAACTTGGAAGAGAAGAAGGTGTTCGGGGTATTGTTTCTTGATGCTTCTGAACTGAGCGATGAGGCTCGCTCGCCTGTAGAGCGTGCTATAATTCCTAAAGCACAGGCCAGACAAACGCATCAAGCCACGGGTAGCCATTACGGCGCACGTGGTTTGGCGCATGCGCAGTAGGGAAGCTGTCAAACCTGACCACACCCACTCAATTAATGTTTCTTACTGTGACACAGCATTGCCAAAAATTTTTTATAAAATAGGATGAGCTCTCGAGACGAGATTCTGGCCAATTTTCAGGTATATATGAATAGTCTGGAACCTATAATATGCTTTTCATTCCCAGGCCTTTACCGGAATGGACGATCTTGGAACCTGTATCGGAATTCTCGAGAGTCATAACTGGGATTTACTGGTGAGCGCCTCATATCGACTCTATATCGTGTATATTTAAAGTATTTTGTGTCAATATGTGCTCTCATTCGCACTTGACTTGAGATTTTTGACACGCCACGCCTCTTTTGTTGTGGGCGTGGTCGAAATTTAAGCCACTCCCCTTAATTAATTTTTATTTACTTTTTGCAGTCTGCAGTCAATAGTATAGTACCACAGGATTTTAGCGACGAGTCTCAGGGACAAGAGATAAGTGCACCAGTGCAGGAAACAGGAAACAGACAGTAAGTTATATGTACATGTACATGTATTTCATAGTAATTAAAATTTGAGAATTTTTTGAGCCGATTTTTAAAATTAGCTTATTTTGGATGCTAATAACTCAAAAAGTTTTAGTCGGAATCAGCTCAAACTTTCTACACAGCATAAGGGCATCAATATGTATCAGAAAATGTAATAAAAATTGGGGGTGATTTCGGAGCCATTTTTTGGAAAAAACCATGGGCTATAGTACAGGGATTTTTCCAGAAATTGGCCAATGTTTTAAAATGGCTGTAACTTGAAAAATTTAAGTCGGAATCAGCTCAAACTTTCTACATAGCATAAATACATCAATATGTATCAGAAAATGTAATAAAAATTGGGGGTGATTTTTGAGCCATTTTTTGGAAAAAACCATGGGCTATAGTACAGGGATTTTTTATACATAAAGACATCACTAGTAATTTGCTTAGTGATTGAATATTTCAGTAATCTATTCTACTTTAATTTAGTGAAGAGGCCGAACTGGTAGATGGTCTCCGAAACCCGTCAGACGAGGCTGTCGTCCTTGAAAACCACCTCCGCCAACACAACCACGTGACGCCCCAACAAGAGCCACAGCCATCAACCGAAAAGAGGCGGAGTTTAGAGCACAGCTATGAGGAGGGAGGAGGAGGAGGAGAGGGAGGGAGCTCCTGTAGCGAAGAGTATGATGATGCTAGAGAAACTCTCAGTGACGAGGAGGTAGAAGGAGATGGTGAAGCCATTACTGATGATATGTTCTTAGCAGATGAAGAACCAATAGCTAAAGAACCTTTAAGTAAGATATGTACATGTACATGTACATATACATGTATGCATGTACATGTATTAATGGGTGGGGCTTTAGTGTACATGTACATATAATGTGTACCTTTAGTATTGCATGTGCATGTATTGGTATAAGTGGATTTGAAGGGATTTTAAAAGTAACACAAAAATTAATAATATTAATAATGCTATAAGTACATGTACTGTACATGTATATGAAATGATTAAAGCTGCTAAAAGTGGACAATTACATGTACATGTATGTGGGCTTGTACATGTACTGTACATTAATTCTTGATTTTGTAGTTACATGTACATGTACTTGTATAACTTTGTATATTTGGCATCAGGTGTTTAGTCTTGTTGTGTGGTATCCTGGAGTATACTGAGTTATACTAGTTGCATGTTAAACAATGGAAGGCGGTTGTTATCACGTTTATTGTCCAACTAATGCTCACCTGCTAAGAGAACCACTAGACACTTGCATTCTACTATAAACTGAAGACCTTGACAATGGGGGAGAGAGAGAGGGGGGAAGAGAGAGAGAAATGTGTTACATGTACATATACATGTACATGTTAGACCATTTTATGTACATGTACTTCTAATACATGTATGTACATGTACATATTAAGTGTAGTTGATTTACATTTACATGTACAGTACATGTACATGTAGGTTTTTTTACCATTAGAACAAGTAAATGTAGTACATGTACATGTATGTATGTGTATATGCATGTTGATAAGATTTAATGTTATTAATATTTAATTCCTCGTTCATTCTCATTCCTTTTACACGTACATGTACATGTATCTCATAAACTTAATCTTTCCCTCTCTCTCTCCAGTTCCTGAAGATTGTGAAGATCCATTTGAGTGCTCCCTTTATCTCTCGCAGAGGTTTGAGTCTCGTTATGGTTCTCCTCACCCGATGTTTTTCGTCGGGTCTCTCTCCGACGCTGTCAAGGAAGCCTGCGGAGCTTCCGTCTCCGAGGTTAGCTAATGGGCGGGGTTTGTTTAAAGTGGGTATGGTTTTACTTTGTTGTAGAGACGACCAATGTTCATCTACTTGCACCATGATAAGAGCATATTATCCAATATATTTTGTAGGTGAGTTGAAAACATGACGTTATTTATGTACATGTACAGTACATCTATTACATGTTATTGTTATACCATTATTATGGTACAATTGTATTATACATTTGTACATGTACATGTATAGTAGAATTCAGTTTTAATATTCTACATGTATTTTATGTGCATTTACATGTATGTACATGTACATGTACATGTATACATGTACAGTATGTTGTATCTTTTCTCTTCTCTTTAGTCAACTCTTGTGTTGTGAATCAATTGTTAGCTTTTTAAGTATTCATTATCTTGTGTGGGCGTGGGACCTCACGAACGAGAAACTAAAGAGAAAGTACGTCAATGCATGCACTACATGTACATTTGCATTTATACATGCGTATGTACATGTACATGTACTTACTACATATTTTTGTCTGACATGTATTATGCTGTGTTAGTTTGTTTTTTACATGTACAATGTACAGTAGTACAGGGACTTTGGCCAAAAAAACACATGTACATGTACTTTTTCTATCATCAAAAGTAGAAGCCTTTAAGTCATGATCTACTGAGTCTGCTAAATGTACAGTAGCTCTTGTTTGAAAGCTGCTCATTCTCCACATAGACCACTAGGTGTATACATGTATGTACAGTACATAGTTTTTTAAATAATAATCTACATCAGACATGTACTGTATATGTACATGTACATGTACATGTACTTGTTTTATAAATAGATTATTGGACATGGTGAGGGAGTGTTTTGGTACGCTGGTATCAAACAATGTAGACGACATAAAGCCAGACCATTTACCGGCCATACTGATAGTCTATAAATCAAAGGGACAGATGGAAGTTAGGAACATCATACAAGGTATGTGTACACATGTACATGTACAAACACATGTACATGTACATTGTAATAGAGAGAGGGGGAGGGAGGGGGAGAGAGACAGAGGGGGAAGAGAGAGAGACAGAAGGGGAAGAGAGAGAGACAGAGACAGAGAGGGGATTTTAAGGCACTACATGTACATGTACATATATGTTCATTTTAATTCTATGATTTTTGTTATTTGTTAATGTACATTACATATTCATGTACATATTTATGTAGGTCAATCTGATCCAGACTTACTCCTAAGCAGTTTAATAGTAGCGCACGACCAGCATGAACAAGTCAAGGAGACTGATCGTAAAGAAGAGGTAGAGTACACATGTACATGTACATTATACACACGTACATGTACATTATACACATGTATATTTACATGTACATGTGTATTACAAGAGAAGGGAAGAGGATGAGAAGATCAAACAGTTTGAGTTGCATACTGTCATATTATCAATTTATCACATAGATACTAGGAATGAGTTTGTTTACTGTGTAGACAAGGACACAGGCTATGCATGTGCTTATCTTGACATTTTTATAATTATTTGTACTTTTGTTGTTATTTATATATTTTGTTTGTTTGTTTGTTATTTGTTTGTTTGTGTTAGATTGAGAGATTAGAACGAGAAGAGATGAAGGCACTACAGGAAGCAGCTTTTAGAGAATCACTGAGAGCTGATCAAGAGAAGGTTAAGAGAGAGAGAGGGAGAGAGAGGGGGGGAGAAAGGGAGGGAGAGAGAGTGTGTGTGATACATGCACATGTATGTGATACGAGTAATTATCATCTTTATGTTACAGGAGAGGTTAAAGATGGAGGACGAGAAACTCAAGCAAGAGAAGGAAAGAGAAGAAATTTTAGAAAAAGAAAGGAAAGAAGTAATCACACACGACAGCTAAGGATGGAATCAAAGCCTTCAGTAGTTTTTTCTAAAACAAAATTTTTGCCCAATGAAATGTGCCTGTTATACAATGATGCATTCATTTCTTAATTATTTATTTATTTATTTATTCTTTTTTAAAGGAGCTAATGCGTCAAATGGAGAACCTCATCCCCCCAGAACCGGACGACACTCACACGAAGGTATCGACTCTAAGACTAAGGTTCCCCGATGGCTCCATCCACCAGAGGCGGTTCCTCCCCTCACACACTGTGGCTAACCTATTGAACTTTGTTGGATCCAAAGGATACCAATCTGAGGAGTATAAGCTGTTGACATCCTTCCCTAAAAAAGATGTAAGTATACTAGTAACATGTACATGTACACATGTACATGTTTTCTGGGTTCACCGATCTTCGGTTGTACATGTACATGTACTTTACTCTTAAAAATCAGTTTTATATACCAGCTAAACATAGCTAGCTATAGCTAGTAGACATTTACATTTTTAATAATTATACATGTACATGTACATGTACATGCATGTACAGTATGTATTATAGATATGTACATGTACATGTACATTTTGACTTTAATATTAGCCACTCAGCATGTTTCTAATTGAGACTTTAGATAAATTCAGACATGTACATGTACATGTATGTTAGTATGTACATGTACATGTGCATGTATGATGAAGCAGGGCCTGTACCAGACAGTGCTAACCCTGCTATCCTGAGATATGTAGACACTTAGCAATCTGCCAATTGGCAAGTTTACAGGTCTGCATTCCCTCATCCTGTCTCTCCCTCTTCCCCCATTGAGCTCACTCTACATACATGTACATGTACAGTACCAGTGTGGGGCTTATGTCTATTGTTTTACCTTTCATTGCATGTAGTACGTGTACATATGATTATGCATGTATACCATCTTATACTGAATGGTGGTTGCATGTATTGTATAGTAAAGTCAGTTAGTTTGTGTGTTTGATGTTTAGATTGCTTGATCTTCCTTAATGTGCTTTTGTGTTCTTGTCTCTAATTTTTATTGATTCTTTTTCTTCCTCCTCTTCTCTCTCTCTCTCTCCCCTCTCTCTCTCTCTCTCTCTCTCTCTCTCTCTCTCTTCTCCCTCTCTCTCTCCCCCCTCTCTCTTTCTAGGTAACATCATATCATCCTACTCTAACACTAGAGGAAGTTAACCTCTATCCTCAGGAAACTCTTTTCATTGAAGAGAGATGAGAGTTGGAGACTTTTCTCACTCTCTCTCTCTCATTTCTTTTCCTCTCAAGTTTAAATTAATTAATGTGATTATTATTATTATTATCATTATTGCTATAATTATAAAATAGTCTCTATTCTTATTTATATTATTATTCTGATTATTATTTTATCCCCAGTAGACAGAGAAGTACAATTCACCTAATATACATACAGTACATAATACTAATAAACATATGCAGCTACATGTATGTACATGTACATGTATATTAATCGCAAGTACATGTTTATGCATACTCTAAAGGTTCACAATCTTTTATATTAGCTGCTTATAATGTACTTGTAATTCTTAATAATATCCAGTATTTTTCTTGTACACAATATCCTTATCTACTGCGTGTGCATGTATTCTTTCATGTCCATGCTATTCACGCTAACCCTCTTCGAGCCACTTCCCACTCTCTTTAATCTCTCATCCTCCAATAAGTCCCTTACCAGTCATCGAGTACCTACAAAAATAGCAGCCCTTTCTCCAGTTAGCATCTTAGCCCTTTGATCATTTCTCTTATAGCCTTTTTCAAAGAATTACTGCAAATAGTGGGTGAGGTAGTCCCCCTTTATGATAGGGTATAAGATGAAAGGGATCTTGCTAAGAGGCCATGCCTACAAGGTTTTGCCAGTTGGAGTAGTGTCTTGTTGAAAAGTGAGCCCCTTCTCCTCACTCTACTCTTTTACAGCTCAGGGACTAATGAATGAAGAGCCAGCTGTTTCTTCTCCCCCCTCTTCCAAGGAAGGAGAAGGGAAGAAGAAAAAGAAGAAGGAGAAAGGAAAGTAAGTCATTATAGTATGCATCATGTGTTGAACTTGAATGGAATATTTTAGACTTTTATAAGTCTTAGATTCTCCTGTAGCTCAATAGTGGCTTTATATACATGTATTTTAGCTACAGCACCATTTTGTTGTTTTTTGGGAGTGCTTTTTATGCTGGTGATTGTATTTTTTTGAATAACCTGCATGAATTATGTGTTTACTCATTGAGCTGAAGCAAGAAAAAGGCCTTTATAGTAAACAGCTTTTATCCTCTGTCATGCTAGTATAGCTAGTAGATCAAATGTGTTCTAGCTTGTAGACTACATATACACTTGAATATAGATCTTTAATGTTAGCTAATGTACATGTATATGCTCATATTCTTCTCTTCTCCTTAATTGCATTGTGATGATGGGACAGGTGACATTAAAGGCATCAAATTACTTTCCTTTTGCTCTCGTTCAATTCCCTTTACACTCCCTTCCTTACAATAACAAAGGAGAGGAAGGAAGAGAGTGAGGATTATTATCACTACGGGCTGGAGTGTGTCTTGAGATATTATTAGCGATTAAAGCTATTAATTTATTAAGATGTGAACTAATAAGACTATAAACACACATACAGAGAGAGCCAATGATTGTACTCAACAACTGTACTTGTTACACAATCTTGTAACAAGTACAAAAGTGAACCACTTGTGTATGATAAAGTTTGGGGTGGAGAAAAGAGAGGTACCCCTGCTGTATAGATGGTATGCTTAGTCTCACCTCCCTTGCATAGCTCTAATCTTCAGGTATGCAGACTGTCCATCTAGTCAGACTGGGTTTTTTACCACTTTGAGGTGTAGAATGCTACACTAACACTATCTGAAAGGACCTTCTAAGGTTGCTTTTACACCTCTTCAGTCCTTTATACATACACACACTGCACCTAGCAACAGCTTGTTGACTCTGAGAAGAAGGCTCTTTCAAGTCTCAAGTCCTGTATAGTCTTGTGTGAAGACTTGCTGATATCACATTCACTTTTATCTCTACTTCCTACCATCATCTCTCTCTCTCTCCTTTGATATATATAGGGAAGGACTGGCACTAGATATGGAGCAAACTGGTGAAGCACTATCTGATGAAGGCCCTAAGGTTGCTCCAATCAGTAAGTGAGGCACATTAAAACTGTGTTAATGGTATCCCACTTTTCCTTTCATCCCACACTTTTGTATGCTAAAGCATACAAGTCATTCTCTATTCCACTCTTTATCTTGCAGCATATTATAGTATCTCTATAACTGCAGCTATAATGGCTGGAGTTTTATCCATATCTTCCTGCAGTTTCTGTAAAATGGCTAGAGTTGTATCCAATTCCTTAGCTTTTAGACACAGCACTATGCAGTCATTTTATGCCTATATTTTGCCTCTCAATGCACTAATATCTTCATATCCTGCATGGGCTACATTATCCTGCAGTATTTTGACTCTCTCACTCTATTTCTAGACACTAATAGCTATTCCTCTGACTTCAGTGTTTCCACTCGTCTCCTCCAAGCGGACAATCCCACCCAAGGAGCCTCCTCGTCGTACATTGCCCCTACATACCCGACTGATAACTATTCCTCTAACCCACCTCCTCCGCCAAATGGCTGGCAGTTCCTCCTACCCTCGGACATGGGTACGGCCCGCGGTCACCCTCACTCTACTGGGCAATACGAGCCGGCACCAAACGCCTCTCTCTCTCTAATGCCACCACCTCCTTATCAGTCCATTGCTTACTGTAACGGGTATCCAGGCTCAAAGATTGGGATTAGCTCCTTACCTTCTCAGTCTCTTGATGTCCATGGGCACCATCACACATCCATCCCTCCTCTTCACCACAAGTTTGATATTGGGTATAATAGTTGGAACGTTGGTGCTTCTTCTTCCACTGGGTCTGGGAGTAATAGTGGCAAGCCACTGCCTCCGGTTGGGACGCTCACGTCTCCTCCTTCTGTGTCCTATCCCAGCTCACCTAGCTATAATGGTAAGAGAGAGAGAGAGAGAGAGCCTACTATAATTTTAAAGGAGAGAAGTGTACACTGTATGAACTGTAATAGTAAAAGAGAGTGAGGGAGAGAAGGAGAGAGAGAGAGAGAGCCTAAAAGAAGTTTACTATATGTACTATGATGGTAAGAGACCAGAGAGATAGAGAGAAAGATGTATATTATGCTATAATGGAAGAGAGAGGGAGGTGAGAAAAAAAAAGAAAGGGTATAATAGTCTAATAAAGAAAGGGTTAGGTTGTATCAAAATGCTGCTTTGTTATGCATGCTGAGGTTATTTTCTTGCAGTTTGTACAGTCTTAAGTTATAGCCTCATCCCGGCCTGTTTTCATTTCCACTCACTAACAAAGTACAAATCTCTTTAGCATAACACACACAATCAAATGTTATGACAAAGCCATACCCCATCACGCGAGCCATCAATGAGACTAATTCTACTAACAATTACAGCATCTTGCATTAAGATTATACATGCACGTACATACGTAACAGCAACTCCATAAATGATATTTCTCTCATGTTGTTTATCGAATCCCTACTCTGCTCCATTCTGGCTTCCCATGCAATTAGCTTGGTGTGTCATATAGCACGTTAGCTGGATGGACCCGTTCCTCATTCCCTTATGCAGTGAAGCTTAAAGGCGCTTTTTAAAGTTATTTGATTATTAACTCAACTATGACAGACCTGCATAATAATGTATATTCATATACATGTATGTGGGTATGATTCTAGTCCATGATATATTACATATATATTGTGTATTGGCTGCTCATGGAGTGTATGTATGCTGTGATAAGGCCTTCCCACCATTTAACAAGTCCAATCTTATTAACCTTTCTCCATGTTTACCTCTACATATAGAGTCATGCTGTGTAAACACTGCTTTGTGAGAGCCACCTGGTACTGGAACACCTCCCCCACTATCCCTCATTCACCCGGCCTGCCTGTTTACACAATCATAGATAACTTAAAGATTTTTGTCTTAATTAACCTACTTGTACAGCAATTATCTATATAAGCAATTTCACCTGCTTCTATTTTGGTTGCTGTTTAATTCTTATTTGCACACGCATTTTTAAGGATTTAAGAATAAATAATGTACTTTTTATGCATCCCTTCCCTCCCCCCACATATACACATAGATCAAGATAATCCTGATTCTTCTAGACCTCCGATGGCCATCAAAGAAGAGTCTTATATTGAGTCGGATGACCGTGGTGAGGAGGACTATGGGCCGAGTGACGAAGAGAGTGACTCAAACTCTACCACGGATAAAGACGCTGAGCCAAAGAAGCCGAAAAGAACAAGGACAGCTTACAGTAACAGCCAATTGGACCAGCTGGAGTTGATATTTGCCACCACACATTATCCTGATGTGTTTACTAGGGAAGACCTTTCTAGGAGACTTGGTATTAGGGAAGACAGGATTCAGGTACGTGTGGAGTAGAGTATTATCCAACAACCCAAAGGATATATAGCCTTTGGTTGTTGGCCAATTTCATCAAGAATAAAAAGGAAAGGATTTTCTATTTTTTATATTTTTTCTGATGCATATACATGTACTTATGTTGCATAGAAAGTTTGAGCTGATTGCAATCAAATTTGGATTTTTTACAAATTTTTAAACTTACTCCACAATCAGCTAGGTCAAAGTCCTTGTATTGGTCAAATTTTACCAAAATTTAAAAGGAAAAATTCTTTATTTTTATTATTCTTTTTGATATGTATGCTTGGTAGAAATTTGACTTTTTATTATAAAAATTTAGCTTTGAAGTGGTTACATCTTGATGTTACTATGTACACATAGAAACTACAATAATGAAAATAAGGATTGTGTTCTAACTGTACTTGTATGACACGTATTATTATGCATACACTAATTAAGTATCACCTTGCGCAATTGCATGTGTTACTATTACGCAATATGTTTTACCTTATTAATCCTACATCATGTTACTATATTTAGAACAGTTATAAGTATAGTATCAGTTGCATTACAGTTAATCAGTTAATGTATACACATTTGCTTTATTATAATACATTGCAAGCATGATTAAATACGTAATGTTACACATATATTATTATTTTTACTTGTGATTTAAATTTTACTGAATTAGAATTTTGCAAAAAAATTAGATCACCCATATAATTACATGCCACATTCAATAATACATGACACAGTCTTACTTAGTAAAAATTAAATCACAGCACAATTTTAAAACACAAAAATTTTTTACCATACTAATTCCTGATCTATATTTTTATTCACAGGTTTGGTTTCAGAATCGTCGTGCCAGGTTCCGAAAACAAGAGCGCACAGGGAGCATCAGCTGTAGAAGTCGCTATCGCCAAAAACGACTCGAGAAACTCCAACACAACTTCATGCCTTCCTCTGCTGGCTACCCGCCCACACACTACCCACCAAGTGTCGTGGGTGGGGGAAATACCCTAAGCCTAGTTTCATCGCCAAGTGTCTCTACCACGTCTCCAGTTTCTTACGACTTCTCACAAAGTCAAGGGTTCTCGTTTCAGACCTCGTTTTATCCTGTCACGCCAAATTATCGTTCTTATTCCACTGGGACCGCTTTTCAGTATCCAGGGGGTCTGGCATCTCTTTTTCAAACTGCCCCCTCAACTGCCGAGGGAAAGTAGATGGGTCATATTACATTTAGCTCTCATTACATTTTTCACTCTCTCTCTCTCCCTCTCTCTCTACAAGGTGTGAGCTCTCCACTTCTCTGTTACATTCACAAGTTTAAGATAATCAATCAGCAAGAACTTCTTCAATAGTATTAATAATAATAAAAACAACATAAACAACAATAACAGTAATAAAATAATAAAATATTTGTGTTTGCATGCATGCATGGTTTTACCAATTACGTTTAATTTCTTTTTTTGTGTATATCCTATTTACACAATTTGTCTTAGCCCATTGACTATAATAGCAATAATAATAATAATAAATGAAAATAAAGCATATAGCAGTTTAATAATAATTGGTACATTCTATTTCCCCCTCACTCTCTCTCGTAAAGTGTGTGTGCGTATGCTATACATGTTTTACAAATTAATTATTATTAAAATAGACTCGCATTGGTGCAGTACATGTTAACACACACACACACACACTAGCAAAATAAGTTTTAAATATAAAGTTCGTTCGTGCCAAAGGTAACTTTACCAGGAGGCGAGAGGATTCCAGTCGAAGCCATTTCGACATACTCATTCACTCCGTCATCCTTATAGTCGATATCAGTGTATTGAGGGACTACTCCAGACTTTGTCACATTTATATAGTCAGTAGCCAGCAAATCGTCTTGAGAGTTATCTAGTTGTGGCCCGTAATCATAAATTTCTTCAATTTCTCTCTTTCGGGTACTAAACTCATCATAGAAGTCCTCTACCTGGTCAACTGGCAGGGGCATGGGAGGTTTTGGGACAGGCTTACTTACATTTGGTGGCAGGGGAGGAGGCGCTTTATTGCTGAGGTTTGCTTTGTTTGATAACTCCGGTAGCGGGCGTGCCTTTTTTTCTTTGACAGGGTCCGAGAGACCAGGTAGTGGAGGTAGAGGAGGAGCTGGTGGTGGGGCCGACTGCTCGTGGAGTGGTAGCGACTTATAAGCTGTGTTTCCAATGTGAGACAATGAGGAGTCTGCGGGTAGAGTCCTTGAGCCTGCGTCTCCAGGTAGGGGAGGAGGAGGAGGGGCAGGAGGAGTAGGTAAAGTGGCTGAAGAGGAAGCTCCGGGTGTAGAGATAGGACCAGGTGGAGGAGGAGGAGGGGCAGGAGGAGCAGGAGAAGAAGACGATGCAGCTACGGTTGTTGTCTTATTTCTGCTTTGATAATCCTCTAGTACATAGTTATCATCTTTCCTAGAGTTGAATGATGAAAGAGAACACGAGAAATAAAACTTTATTTGTTTATTATCTTCTCATTGTTTATTATGGGTCATATTGAAACTGCACTATATAATGTTGTGTACATGTATATGGAATAACTAAAAACAACTTTGCTGGCTTGTTGGTTTAGGAAACAGTTCTAATGCTTGCATGTGATAAGTCATATAGACTACAATTTGCAATGCATGTAATTTTATTGCATACTTTATAGTGACTGTAGTTTACATTTGAAAGTTCTTACCATTTCTTTCCTTGAGTTCTGTTTCCACTAATTTGATATGAAGGACCGTCCATTTTCCTTTTGATAAGTGCAAGTATGATAGCACAAGTAGATAGGAGTAAACAGGACACACCAAATATTGTAGCAGCTATTATGATGGGAAGTCTAAAGAGAGTAAAGAAACTAACTGAATTAGAAGGGGCAGGAGAACTAGGAAAAACAGTTGCTGCTGTTGATGTTGTTAAACTTGATCCAACTGGACTGGTTGAAGTGAGATATGTAATACTATATGAAGTTGAGCTTATACTTATTACAGAGCTGGAGATGCATGTAGTGCTGATTTCTATAAAAAGAACACTGTATTCACCCAAGTTCCCATTGGCATTCCTTGTTCCTTCCACTTGACAGGCAATCGTATAATCATCGAGTGTTATATTAAAAAACAGAATGCCAGAATTGCAGCTTATGAAATCATTGACTAGTACAGGTGAGCCATTGAAAGAAAATATTTGATTTAGTAAGCTCTGCACTTCAGTGGTGTTGTAGACAATTTCCTAAAATAACACAAAGTCACAAAAATATCAGGAAACTTATGGCTATTCTGCTACTGCTAAAAATCAATTTTTTGCATTGAAAGTGCTGCAAGAGCAGTCGTGTATTGATTTTTCGCATGTTGAATCAATATTCTAGTGTCGTGTTGTAAACAAAGCATTCTAGTGTTTATTAGTCATACAAGTACCAAAGAGTATACAATAACACAATGATGCCAAAGCCTCATATATACAAGCATAAATAGAGTATTGATATGCATACATTGTATTGATGCACTTGTAAACTTAGTTGGAATATGCAGTAGACAAAATATACAGTGCTGCATTTTGTAAGCAAAATCACAAGTGAAAGCACAACTCTGCAGTCCGGATGGAGTAACATTCATTGATTGTTATTATTAGCTAACCTCCAAGCCAGTACAGTTGCCAGTATTATTGGTAGTCGTATTAAGCCCAATTCCCAGTACACCTCCTATATGAGATTTGTTGATAAAAACAGTACAAGTGTGTAACAATTCCACTAGATTCTTTTGGGATTTTGGGAAAGGATACATATGCATGAGGGAGAGAAAGGAAGCTCCAATATATGCATGGGCTATACCATTTTGTAATAATGACATGCGCAGCTGCAGAACTGACTTTCTCGCATGCGAGCTAGAAAAGAGGATAACAACACCTTGTGTGTACATTTCAATATATACTTAACCCCCTCTCTTGATTACATTGCAAGGCACTGCACAAATTAAAGCAATCTTAAGGCAACACTTTTGCTTTTAGAAAGGGAATTAAAAAATACAGTGTGGGCATCATTAAGGAAACACACTTAAATGTGTGGACTGATAATATCAAATTTTATTGTCCATTTAGGCCTACTTTTAAGCATCCTAGCTATAAATACTACTGTATAAATTGGACACTATTATAGTGATAATAATTAAAGTTTAATAGTAATAGCTATTTGTAAAAGAATATTTTTATTGTAGCTATATATAATCTACAACAAGCAAGTAGTGATATAAAATATAGTACAATTGACTTATAGTTATAGTTTACGAATTGTGACTCATTTGTAATCCTTACCTATGTATTGTGATCGGGATTTAGCCGTAAGGAATATCAATACAATAAGGACCAGTTGCAGTGAACACCGCAAAGAACTCCTACCATTTGCTGCCATCATTTCTACAAGAAAAGACAACTGATTTTTCCTCCTCCTAATGAAACAGTCACATCCGGTTTAGTGCTAACACCCACGCACTTCCGGTTTTGCATTTTACGCCCACACACTACTACTTTTCTAACAAAACATAATTATTTTTAAAAATTAAAAAAATGTTTTTATAGGTAAAGTATGTTTTTCAGCGGTTAAGTTCATAGAGTAAAGCTGCCAGAGTCAAGTCCAATTCCCTAGCAGCACTAAACAAGCCTTGATTGCTTGGAGTGTGTCCTCTAGGAATTGACAAAGCTTCTAAAAATAGAGCTTAAATATAAAAAGATTATTTATTATATGTATAGCTACCTTGAGAATTTGGTATAGCTTGGACCATTAGAGCTGATAGCTCTTTTAGTCCATCCTCTTCTGCTCCTGGAGTGAGAGTATAATCATCTAAAGTCACATATGAAGCACCTAAAGAAGCATCATTGATAAAATTATGATCTTCATTACATATATAAGATTGAGTTTAGAAATATGAGTGATGTAAATTGTACATTATTAGTGTTTATTACACTTTCTATTGATGTACTTATGCTACGTAGAAAGTTTGAGCTAATTCCGACTAAATCTTTTCAAGTTATGGCCATTTTAAAAATTAGCCAAAATTGGAAAAAAATCCCATATGTACTATATAGCCCATGGTTTTTTCCAAAAAATGGCTAAAAAATCACCCCCAATTTTTATTACATTTTCTGATACATATTGATGTACTTATGCTGTGTAGAAAGTTTGAGCTGATTCCGACTAAAAATTTTTGAGTTACAACCATTTTAAAAAATTGGTCAAAATCTGAAAAAATCTCTGTACTATAGCCCATGGTTTTTTCCGAAAAATGGCCCAAAAATGACCACCAATTTTTATTACATTTTTTGATGCATATTGATATACTTATGCTCTGTAGCAAGTTTGAGCTGGTTTGAACTTACAATTTTTTAAGTTACGGCCATTTTTTTAAATTGGCCAATTTCTGAAAAAATCCCTGTACTATAGCCCATGGTTTTTTCCAAAAAATGGCTAAAAAATCACCCCCAATTTTCATTACATTTTCTGATACATATTGATGTACTTATGCTGTGTAGAAAGTTTAAGCTGATTCCGACTAAAAATTTTTGAGTTACAACCATTTTTAAGAAATTGGTCAAAATCTGAAAAAATTCCTGTACTATAGCCCATGGTTTTTTCCAAAAAATGGCCCAAAAATGACTACCAATTTTATTACATTTTCTGATGCATATTAATATACTTATGCTCTGTAGCAAGTTTGAGCTGGTTGGAACTTAAAATTTTTAAGTTACGGCCAATTTTTAAATCAGCCAAAATCTGAAAAAATCACTGTACTAGCCCATGGTTTTTTCTCAAAAATGGCTCAATAGTAAACCCCAATTTTTATTACATTTTCTGATACATATTGATGTACTTATGCTGTGTAGGAAGTTTGAGCTAATTCCAACTTAAAATTTTTTGAGTTATGACCATTATAAAAGTAGCAAATTCCAGAGAAAAGTCATATTATTTATTGCAAGACAAGTTAATTATGACTAGTGTCTCTACTTTTTCTCCTCACTCTGTATCCACGTACTCTCTCTCTCTCTCACTCTTTCTCTCTCTCTCTCTCTCTCTCTCTCTCTCTCTCTCTCTCTCTTTCTCTCTCTCTCTCTCTCTCTCTCTCTCACTCTTTCTCTCTCCCTCTCTATCTCCTAACCTGTCAGTGGTGTTGAAGTTGGCTGTACATGCATTGAAGGTCTAGCATAAACAACTTCCCCAGTATCCTACAAGCACAGAATACAGTGACAATAAAGTACTATATAGCTACATATATAGCACTGATTGCTTACCATAGTCAGTATGGGGCCTGGGCTCATTGTAGCATGACTACGATACTCTGAAAAAAATTAAATATTTACTAATAATAATTATGTTATTTAATAATGTTATTAATAATGTTTTTTTTAATATGTTATTTAAATACGTTATGTGCATGCTAATTATTGGTACATTATAAAGTAGCATATTCTCATATACCTGTGCTTGCACTGTTAGCTATTGATAGCCGTTCTCTCAATGATCTATTAGATACATTGTAGGTATAATAATGCAAAAGATGCTATATACAAACCTATTTTCAGCCTCAAGTTCAGTTACTCTTTCTGCAGTAATTTCATTCTCATCTTCTTCAATTATTGGTTCATGATGATGATGATGATGAACTCTGACTGCAGTAAACTCAGGAACAGCAGTAGGAAGAGGAGGAGGAGGAGCAACAGAATCACATAGCCTTTAATGCATAATAAAATAAAAACACTACAATATTAGTATCAGTTTACTGTGTCACAAGATCAGCTATTCTTCTATGCACATCATTACTGTGACTCTCAGTTGGCTCTCCTTCAATGACTTCCTTTGGTAGGTAGTAATTTTTACGTTTGCGACGATATCGTTTCGTAATCTTATTACGCATTTGACTACCAAAATCCTTCATATCATCAGTAGTTGTGCTCTATGAATGCAATTAGTATCAGGTTACTAAGTAATGATTGATGCTATCAGCTTACAGCAACACAGTATTCACGGATCGGGTGTGAAACTTTGTGTGATTTAGTCCCCATTTCAGTCCAATAGCAATTCTATAAACACAATCAGTTTATTGTGCAAGCTACTTAACACATACATATCTTCTATAGGGTTTAGTGTATGTGCATGTATATACATATACTTACCTGGCAAAGATCTACATTCAGACATTTAAGGCAGCGATAGCGAAAACCAACAATTGGATACATTTTGCAACCAGCACATTTTGCTTCATGTTTAACTACAATAAATATATAATAGTCATTGTTATATTGGTGTGATTTCTGATGTTGCTAGATTACCTGTTTCTGCAGTAACAAATCTGTGCAGTGTGGGTAGCCACACTATTAGCTGTGGCTCTTTCTTGAGCCATTCAATAAATCGTCCTTCAGAAATATCCTCACCATTTTGAAACTAGAGAATAAACAAAATTTTAAAAAATCATTCTAACAGTAAAAAATACTTGTCTACCATAAAAAATTTTTTGAAGTTTTATAACTGGGTTGACATTAATGATCATAAGGTATTTAATATGGTGTTCCTTTTAAATTATAAATTTTACTTTCATGCTTAAAAGTCTTACCAAAGATTTCAATGAAGCAATAGTCCCTGGTATGTCATCACCATTGAACATTTCTTGCTCATCAATAGTATCAATCAACTATGAAAAAAATTAAATTAGTTTATACATAATTTTTAATCACTTCTTTAACTTACCAACAGGACATCACTTAGCAACAGAGCTAGTTTTTCATCAGTCATGTGACCATTGATAGCATATAACTTAAACAAATCTATTTAAATTTTTTTGAAAAATTTCACTGCATTAATTAAAAAAAGTTATACCTTTGTATTTTCTGATGATAGAAGATGTAGTTAGTACAAGGAGACCAGCAAAAAGAGATCTTAATAAGACACGGCCAGTCCTACCACTGTAAAAAATTGTGTTATAATGATTATTCACAGCAGTATATTTATACTATACTTTATTAAGAAATCATTTTATTACATTTTTTTGATTGGAATTAGTTCAAAGTTTTTACACATTATAAGTACATGTATATGTATCAGAAAAATTTTAAAAATGGAGAATTCTCTCCTTTTCATTTTGACAAAATTTGGCTGAAATCCCTGTACTATTCATAGTAAAGCAGTAGAAACTAAAGCACACACTACATTACTAAAGTACACACATACTTACTAACCTGTCATAGCATTTCAAGGCCCAACTCAAGGATATCTCAATGGAGGCCTCAGCTTCATTTGCTTCCAATTTATTTTGCTCACATGCTTTATAAAAAATCTTAGCAAAGAGAGTCTCTATCTCTGAGACACTGAGATTACTCTCCATTTGATCAGTTAGATTCATATCTTTCAGTGACTTCCATACATTCTCCTTACTCACTTTATGCACTGTGTAAAGGGAGAAAGACTCATACTCAAAGTTTCAAACACTCATATTTTGGTACTAAAACTCACAATTTGTAATGACTTGAAGTGTCCTCAGTTTGCTAGCTACTCTGTATGCACCATAAGCTGGTCTAATGACATCTAGTGTCCCTGGAATATTGAAAAGATGTTAATGCAGTAGACCTACAACTTCTTAATAGTTTACTTAGTTCTTTGAATAGTTCTGTCAGTACTGGATGCTCCCATTGTGTTCTTCCATTGTTGTGACTACAAAATAGACATATTGTATCAAATATAGTGAGAAAAGATCAATATTTTAAAGAAGAATTCTATTGCAATCATTACTTCTTATAGTATGGTATTCCTTCTTGAGTTTCAGCTCTCTCCCAGTTCAATGGTAGCACACCTTTAAATGACAGGATAATGATGGTGGTTGCGTAAAGGAATGGGTCGCTTACCTAAATGAGCTTCTTCATTGTTGTTGTTACCAGGCATCTTTTGCAAATCTTAAAGAGGGCGTAGCTCATTGACTGGGCGTGGCTCTCAATCATAAGAATATTCATTATGATCTTTATCAAGTTAAGTATAAAAAATTATAGATAGTAAAACACTTTTGTGCCAACAACTGATAATACTGTACAAGGTCACATGATTCTGTTAGCTTAACAATAGAGTCTACATTTAAAAGAAAAATGGCATTCTCAAGCAGGTCTTGTTTTCTATTACTCCTGCTTGTTCAACTGATGACTGTATCTGGACAAGCACCTACCACCTTACCCAGTAATGGTAAGATATAAATTTTTGTAACTTCTAGATCTATATATACTCATATTCAGGTGTTCGACTGTACCTAGCTTATGAGGACAGGATAATACCTGATTACTCTATGATATATGCTAGCCAGTTTTATGATGTTGATGAGAATAATGATGATAATGATGTCAATGATGCTTTGTGGTGTCAGAGTGCTAACACTAGTACTAATATTGGAGTGTGGTATTATCCTAATGGAACTGAAATACCTTTATTTGATGGAGACTTTGGTCTATCAGCTCCTATTCCAGTGTACAGTAAGAGATTCAGTGGTCAGATTGCACTAGCTAGAAGAGGTGGACTATCAGGATATGAAGGTTTATACAAATGTATCATTCCTGATGAGAATGGAGTGAATCAAACACTAGTGGTTGGAGCATATACTGATACTGGATACAATAACAATGGTATGTGATGAATATAGACTATAATTAATGTACTTCTTTTACAGATGGTCCTGATGCTGATCCTACTATGCAGTTCTCTCTCCTCTCCACTAGTAGATTAGCTACTCCTCCAGTCTTCAGTCTCAGTTTCAATGTCTCTGATGGTCTTCCTACTATTGTCAGTTGTTCAGTGAATGGAAATGGAATATCTACTGAACTGTCTCGTGTGATAGTGAATGGATCAGGATCTGTTACAAGAGTGACAGTAACAGTGAGACTGAGAAAAGCTGGTAACTATCAGTGTACTGTAGCTAATGCCAGAGTAACTGATGGACCTATTAGTGGTAATAGTCATCCTACTGCAGTTAGTAGTACCTCATCATTTAGTATATTAGGTTAGTTTGTCATTAGTATCACTATTAATATCATTAAATTATATTCTCAGTATCTGATACTCCAACTGGTTTAACTGCTACAAGATTAAGTACTGGTTTAGCTCATGTAAGACTCTCCTGGTCTACTGTATCAGGAGCTACTGGTTATGAGGTCTTCAGTAAATTCTCAACTTTAACTCCTGTTAGTGTAGGCACTACTACCTCAACAACAATCAATATAATATCAGGATTGTTTCAAGGGATTACATACACTTTTTATGTAGTATCTTATGGATCTGATTTTCTACCTAGTGGTAATGCTTCAGTTATGTTAACAATTAGTAAGTAACTTGAAACTAACTCAATTAAAACTTCCCATACTATATTACTAACACATGTATTCTTGTAGGTGATCCAGTAGTTACTGATTTTATGGCTACATTAATTACAAGCACTGCCATTACATTTACATGGAGTCCACCAACTGCTGTAGTACCAATTAGTTATAATATTGTTAGGGATTGTCGGAGAGTATGTGAATCATCAACTGTTATATATTGATATATTATTTTGGTATTGATTCCTATTATTATTTTCTAAGGCATTTTGATTACAGTTATTTCTAGTATTATTATTATTGTTATTATGATTATTATTACTACCATTGTTATTACAATTATTATTATTACTATTATTAATTATTATTATTATTGCATTGCTGTATGATGTTATTTCTTTTCCTTCTAGCTGATGCTTATGATTTACTATGCTTATTAGTTCATGTATACTGATTCTGATTGTTGTGTAATGTTTAGTCATTGTGATGTAATATGATGTAATACTGTTTGTATATAAGTGTATGCTCTTTTCATTTTTGTCAGAAGAGATTTTAGCCTTTTTACAATAATCAATATTTACAAAATACGAAGGTCAAGCTCTCTCCATTCGGTCACTACACTGGCGACGAGGGTAACTGGACTACTTTGCTGTTTCTTCCTACTTCTCACTACTTACACTATGGCTACGCACGGCAAGATGTCGGCATTCGATGGTTCCAAGGAATCTTGGACTTCTTACTCCGAGAGACTTGACTTCTACTTCAAGGCTAACAAGATTACAGCAGCAGAATCTCAGAAAGCAGTCTTTATTACT
>NW_003546639.1:43861-47968 GCF_000090795.2 Amphimedon queenslandica | reverse complement strand
CTGATAATGGACCTTCATTTACTAGTCAAGAATTTAAGAAATTCATGTCTCTAAATGGTATTCGCCATTCACTAACAGCTCCTTACCATCCGAGGTCTAACGGTCTAGCAGAAAGAGCAGTGCAGACATTTAAGAATGCTATTAAGAAGATGGAAGGACCACTACATGAAAGAATTGCTCGATTCCTTTTCTCTTACCGAATCACTCCTCAATCTACTACTGGGCAATCCCCAGCTGAACTCTTAATGGGACGTAGATTAAGATCAGTCTTAGATACTGCTCACCCAGATTTCACTCTACCTTCACAGAAAGAGAAGACTAAAAGCAATGCAAGATCATTCAAGCTACATGACAAGCTGTTTGCAAGGAACTACTCTGGGAAGCCATTATGGATTCCTGTGGTTGTCTGTAAGGTCACTGGACCATTGTCTTACCATGTTGAAACTATGGATGGTTTAGTGCTTAAAAGACATGCTGATCAGCTCAGAAAAAGGTACACTGAAGACTCTGAGCCAGATACCCTGCCGGAGGACAGTGATTGGGATGATGATTTCACTCCATTGATTCCTAACGTGCCTCCACCTCCTACTCCGCCTCCTTTGCCCCCACCGATTCGTCGATCGACTCGTTCAAGGATGACTACTGATCATGGGCCGTATGTATGTTAACTTAAGAGGGGAGGGGTGTTATATATTGATATATTATTTTGGTATTGATTCCTATTATTATTTTCTAAGGCATTTTGATTACAGTTATTTCTAGTATTATTATTATTGTTATTATGATTATTATTACTACCATTGTTATTACAATTATTATTATTACTATTATTAATTATTATTATTATTGCATTGCTGTATGATGTTATTTCTTTTCCTTCTAGCTGATGCTTATGATTTACTATGCTTATTAGTTCATGTATACTGATTCTGATTGTTGTGTAATGTTTAGTCATTGTGATGTAATATGATGTAATACTGTTTGTATATAAGTGTATGCTCTTTTCATTTTTGTCAGAAGAGATTTTAGCCTTTTTACAATAATCAATATTTACAAAATACGAAGGTCAAGCTCTCTCCATTCGGTCACTACATCAACAGCTGGTAATAGTGAAGCATCAGTTTCGTCACCACATACTTCAACTGGTATATCTCCTTACAGTCAATGTGGCTTTGATCTTAGGGGAGTATATGATGTGACAGCTGAATTGACTACAGATTATTCAGCTGAAACACTTTCAACTGGTAAATAAAAGTAATAATTGCTATTGATAGTTATTTTATTATCAATCTAGCCCCTACTGCATCAGTGGGTGATATTATATTCTCATCAGTAGAGTCAGTGTCAATGACTGTCTCATGGGATAAAGTACCTTGTAATGGAAGGAATGGACCAATCACTGGATACTACCTCACATACACTAACATCACTTCAAACACTAGTTATACTGTTAATATCACTGGAGGAGACAACAGAATGTATAATCTCACAGGATTAATACCATATACTAACTATACTGTGAGTATAATACCTTATAATTATAATATGAATGGACCAGCTAGACAAGGAATACAATTAACTGCTGAATCAGGTAAGTCAATGAAATATTGATCAGTTTAACATGATCTTAACACAGTTCCAGGTCTGATATCTAATTTAAAAATATATGCACTGCCACCAACTCAAATAACTCTTCTATGGAATCCTCCTACAATACCTAATGGTATCATTACAGTATATGAGATAAGATATAGAGAGTCTACCAGTACTGGTCCATACAATATAACTAGCACTACTAACACTTATTACAATACAGTAGGATTGATACCTAATACTAGTTATACTATTGGAGTGAGAGCATATACTAGTATTGGACCAGGAGAATGGACTCATAGAGAATACACTACTATTGAAATACGTAAGAAATTATTGAGAATACTATATAGTCTATGATAAATGTTTTAAAATTTTTAGCTGTCATTCAAACCTTTTCTATAACAAAGCTCAATTCTACAGCAGTGAGGGCTGAGTGGAGTTTTGTTTCTGGAGCTAGTCATTATACTGTCTATTATGAGTCAACCAGTAGCTCCTCAAGAAAGAAGAGACAAGTAGAGACAGGAATGAGAGTATTCCCAGGTGATACTACTGAAGGTCTAATAGGAGGATTAGATCCTAATCTGAACTACTTGTTCTCTATATCTACATCATTTAATGTTAATGGAATCATTTATAAAGGAGAAAGGACTCAACCAATACCACCAGGTAATACTATAATGAGCCACTCCATATATGTGTATACATCATTAGTCATTAGTGTTACATTATCATCAACAAGTAAGACAGTACATATACTAATAGATGTATGTAGTCAGTTTATTTTGAAGTAATGTCATTAATAGTGAAAACATATAACTGTTGATGCATATATTAATCAGTTTATGTTTTTAGTTACTTATTCTGCTGAAACAACTACCATGACTACTCCATTGACTACTGTATTAGTGAATAATGGAGGGAATATTGGAGTGATAGTTGGCCTAAGTGTAGTTTTTCCTGTATTATTAGTACTGGCTATAATTATTATACTGGTGCTGGTTATGTACATAAAAAGAACTAATATTAATCAAAAAAGGTAAATGTGTACACATTCATTACTGAATTAATTTTAAAATTTATAGAAAATCAGATAATGACATTGTAATGGAATGCAGTCCAGCTTATGCCACAACTGAATTTAAAACAAAGTTAGTTACACTATTGACTAGTACATTATGTCTATACACACACACATACAGTACTACTGATGATATACTAATGAAAGATAGTCCAGCATACAGTACAGTACAACAAACACAGTCAGTTATATAAAATACAATTATTATTATTATTTAAAGTTATTATTAATAGATCAACTGTTGAGCCAGTGTATGATACAACTAATAATGAATATGAGACTCCTCTTCCACCACCTGCTGAATATGAAATACCAACTGTTTAATAATGTACTTATCTTTTCTGTTGTAAAAACTTGGAATAGTAATTAAGTCAATTTAAATATGTGCTTGTGATAGAGAAATTTTTTAAATATTAGTTGAAATGCCACATTCACATCATGATAAAATGAAATTTAGTATAGCAATTGAATATCAAAAATAGACTGATTTAATGTAACTAATAAAATTATGCTAATTACTGATGCACATTAATTTTCCTGGTCATATAATTTTGGCATTTGACTGAAAATTTAATAATAGATGTCTATTAATATATTTTTGGTAAATAATGTACATGCAGTGCTCGTAATAGCTGGTTATTTATGTTGTCACTGTGATGTCATCACTGCTGTACTCAGCAACTGATAACTTAAATAGTTTTGTCTGGATATATTAGTGTTGTAGAGGAGCTACTCCTTGAATATAAACTTTCTAGATCTACATGCAGTGAATCATTTCTAGGAAATAGGATGACACTCTCAACTTGTTTTCTTTTAAATTTCATGAAAGCATACTACCTTATGGTTAGTTTACTGATGGTACAAGCAGCAACAGAACAATGCTCCCCCAATGTGAACAATAGTAAGAATTGGTACTTAATCATAATAATTATTAGTATTCTGTATTTCTCTTTTTATAGCTAGTCATACTCTAGCCCCTACTGCACCAGTGGGTGATATTATATTCTCATCAGTAGAGTCAGTGTCAATGACTGTCTCATGGGATGAAGTACCTTGCAATGGAAGGAATGGACCAATCACTGGATACTACCTCACATACACTAACATCACTTCAAACACTAGTTATACTGTTAATATCACTGTAGGAGACAACAGAATGTATAATCTCACAGGATTAATACCATATACTAACTATACTGTTAGTATAATACCTTATAATTATAATATGACTGGACCAGCTAGACAAGAAATACAATTAACTTCTGAATCAAGTAAGTCAATGAGATATTAATGAGTTTAACATGATCTTAACACAGTTCCTGGTGTGATATTTGATCTAAGATATGGAAAAAATCCAGATGCAATTAATATTGCATGGAATCCTCCTACAATACCTAATGGTATCATTACAGTATATGAGATAAGATATAGAG
>NW_003546639.1:38160-43851 GCF_000090795.2 Amphimedon queenslandica | reverse complement strand
ATAGATCATCAAACAGGCCTGAGACTTCTGAATACGAAGTACCACCTTTTTAATAATGTTCCCACTCATCTTTTATCATGTACACTATTAGTGATGAAAATAAACATATATTTAATGCTACCACTTAAATTAATGCATAGTGTGTTTGTGTTATAGCTATAAAAATATTTATGTTAGTTGAAAGACAATAGTTTTAAGAAGTGAGAAAAAGCAAATGGAGAAATAATAAAATTTTTTATACAAGCAAAGAAGGAAGTTTTGAGCTTAATACATGGTTGATATACAAAACTGAACTTTTAGAATTTTTAAAAGAGCAAGGCCTCATCTTTTTTCTCCAGAGAATGAATTTTGGGAATGTTTTTATTCTTGCAATTTGTGTTAAACCACAATGCATATAAAATTATCATTTCAAAATGTTTGTATACACAAGTGTACTTTGACCTAATTTTTGAACAACTTTAAAAATTTAAACACTTGATCAAAACTATCATCTCAAACTTTCTACACAACATGAGAACATCTTCATGCCAAGCAAATCTTAAAGAGGGCGTAGCTCATTAACTGGGCGTGGCTTTTATAACAATATTCATTATTTTTATTAAATTGAGATAGTAAAATACACTTTTGTGCCAACAACTGATAATACAAGGTCACATGATTCTGTTAGCTCAACAATAAAATCTACATTGAAAAGAAAAATGGCATTCTCAAGCAGGTCTTGTTTTCTATTCTTCTTGCTGGTTCAACTGGTAATGACTGTATCTGGACAAGCACCTTCCACCCTACCCAGTAATGGTAAGAAATAAATTTTGGTAATTTGTAGATCTATGCTCATATTCAGGTGTTCAATTGTATCTACCTTATCAAGACAGGATAATACCTAATTACTCTATGATATATGCTAGCCAGTTTTACAATCTTGATGAGAATGATGATGTTAACAATATCAATGATGCTTTGTGGTGTCAGAGTGCTAACAATGTTACTAATATTGGAGTGTGGTATTATCCTAATGGAACTGAAGTACCTTTATTTGATGGACCCTTTGATGATTCATCAGGAGTTCTTGAACCATTGTTCAGTAAGAGATTCAGTGGTCAAATCGCACTAGCTAGAAGAGCTGGACTATCAGGATATGAAGGTTTATACAAGTGTATCATTCCTGATGAGAATGGAGTGAATCAAACACTAGTGGTTGGAGCATATACTGATAGTGGATACAATAACAATGGTATGTGATGAATATAGACTATAATTAATGTACTTCTATTACAGATGGTCCTGATGCTGATCCTACTATGCAGTTCTCTCTCCTCTCCACTAGTAGATTAGCTACTCCTCCAGTCTTCAGTCTCAGTTTCAATGTCTCTAATGGTCCCCCTACTACTGTCAGTTGTTCAGTGAATGGGACTGGAATATCTACTGAACTGTCTCGTGTGATAGTGAATGGATCAGGATCTGTTACAAGAGTGAGAGTAACAATGAGACTGAGAGAAGCTGGTAACTATCAGTGTACTGTATCTAATACCAGAGTAATTGATGGTACTAATGGTCGTATTGGTATTGTCCAGGCAACAAGTAGTAACACATATTTGAGTTTATCAGGTTTTTTATTTATTAGTTATTTATAATTTTATTCTCATACTCATACAGTATCTGATACTCCAACTGGTTTAACGGCTACAAGATTAAGTACTGGATTAGCTCATGTAAGACTCTCCTGGTCTACTGTATCAGGAGCTACTGGTTATGAGGTCTACTATCAACTGCCTAATAATACTCCTGTTAGTGTAGGCAACACTAGTTATACAACAATCAATATAACATCAGGATTGTTTCATGGGACTGCATACACTTTCTATGTAGTATCTTATAAATCAGCTTCTCTGCCTAGTGGTAATGCTTCAGTTATGTTAACATTAAGTAAGTTACTGGTAGATATTATTTCTAATTTTGTATTTCAGGTAATCCAGTTGTGAACAACCTTACAACTCTAATTACAAGCACTGCCATTACATTAACATGGAGTCCACCAACTGCTGTAGTACCAATTAGTTATAATATTAATAGGAGATGTAGAAGAGTATGTGAATCATCATTCACTAGTAATAGTAAAACATCAGTTTCATCACTACATACTTCAACTGGTATACCTCCTTACAGTCAATGTGGCTTTGATTTTATTGGAGTATATGGAGCTGAGATAACTTATTTGATTACTAATTATCTTGCTACTACACTCTCAACTGGTAAGTCAGTGAAGAATTATTGGAATTTATTATTAGTCCCTTCTCACTAGCCCCTACTGCACCAGTGGGTGATATTATATTCTCATCAGTAGAGTCAGTGTCAATGACTGTCTCATGGGATGAAGTACCTTGCAATGGAAGGAATGGACCAATCACTGGATACTACCTCACATACACTAACATCACTTCAAACACTAGTTATACTGTTAATATCACTGGAGGAGACAACAGAATGTATAATCTCACAGGATTAATACCATATACTAACTATACTGTGAGTATAATACCTTATAATTATAATATGAATGGACCAGCTAGACAAGAAATACAATTATCTGCTGAATCAAGTAAGCCAATGAGATATTGATCAGTTTAAACATGAACTTAACACAGTTCCTGGTATGATAACTGATCTAATATATGCACCGCCACCAACTGAACTAACTCTTGTATGGAATCCTCCTACAATACCTAATGGTATCATTACAGTATATGAGATAAGATATAGAGAGTCTACCAGTAGAGAGTCTACCAGTACTGGTCCATACAATATAACTAACACTACTAACACTTACTACAGTATAGTAGGATTGATACCTAATACTAGTTATACTATTGGAGTGAGAGCATATACTAGTATTGGACCAGGAGAATGGACTAATAGAGAATACACTACTATTGAAATACGTAAGAAATTACTGAGAATACTATGATGATAATGTTTAAAATTTTTAGCTGTCATTCAAACATTCTCTATAACAAAGCTCAATTCTACAGCAGTGAGGGCTAAGTGGAGTTTCGTTTCTGGAGCTAGTCATTATACTGTCTATTATGAGTCAACCAGTAGCTCCTCAAGGAAGAAGAGACAAGTAGAGACAGGAATGAGAGTATTCCCAGGTGGTACTGCTGAAGGTCTAATAGGAGGATTAGATCCTAATCTGAACTACTTGTTCTCTATATCTATATCATTTAATGTTAATGGAATCATTTATGAAGGAGAGAGGACTCAACCAATACCACCAGGTACATTTTAAATGTACCATTTACTGTCAATTATTTAGATGATTTAGGCATTTCAATAACTTCTACTATTGTTACAGGTACTTCACCAGTCCAAGGCACTGTTGCTCAATCATCATCAAGTAAGATAATACAAAAAGCCATTATCATCAGTTTACTTTGCATTAGCAATGTCACCATCATTAGTGTCATTAAGTAAAAGTAAGAGTAGCAGTGCTACATCATCTGTTCATGGTAAAGCAAACTATTGTAATAAAAGGTTTTATTTTGATCTACTTGTAGGTGTGACAACTACTGTTACTGTGTTAGTCAATAATGGAGAAATTATTGGAGTGATTGTTGGTCCAATTGTTCTATTATTAGTACTGGCTATAATTATAATTATTATATTAATACTAGTTATGTGTATAAAAGTAGCTAATATCAATCAAAAGAGGTATATAAATATACAGATTTGTTACAATTATTTTATAATTTGTGGTTCATAGAAAATCAGATAGCAACATTGTAATGAAGCACAATTCAACAGTCACAACTGAATTTAAAACAAAGTTAGTTACACTATTGACTAGTACATTATGTCTATACACACACACATACAGTACTGCTGATGATATACTAATGAAGGATAGTCCAGCATACAGTACAGTACAACAAACACAGTCAGTTATATAAAATACAATTATTATTATTATTTAAAGTTATTATTAATAGATCAACTGTTGAGCCAGTGTATGATACAACTAATGATGAATATGAGACTCCTCTTCCACCACCTGCTGAATATGAAATACCAATGGTTTAACAATATACTCATCTTTTATGTACATACATTATTATAATGTATTTGACATGTTACCAGTAGATAGTCAAGATGTGTTTGTGTTAGAATTAGAAATTTTTATAATGTTAGTTAAAGTACTACATCTACGTTATGTTAAATGATAAAATCTGATGAAATTTGACCAAAGTCCCTGTATGACTTTTGTCCATCCGATTTTGTAGGAACTTAATAAATTTGTAAAAAATCTAAACTTGATTGGAATGAGTTAAAAACTTTCTACACAACATAAGTACGTGATGGAGGATACTCTTTTTTTGTTTTTGATACAATTTTGCCAAAATACCTCTGTACTATAGTACAGGGACTTTGCCTGCAAATTTTAAAGTTGGTGTAGCTCATTGAATAGGCGTGGCTCTTATAACAATATTCATTCATAGATACTGATAGAATTATTACTGTAGATCTGATGGTTGTTGCAACCATGGTGCACTAAGTGCAGTGTATAGGAATACTTTTGTGTCAACAACTGAACTCACAAAACAACTGGTCCTGGTCACATGATTCAATTAGCTCATACTGCAGCAGCAAATCTAACTAGATGAAGTTAGAGAAGGAATGGCATACTCAAAGTGGTCTTGTTTTCTATTGCTCCTGCTGGTTCAACTGATGACTGTATCTGGACAAGCACCTTCCACCCTACCCAGTAATGGTAAGGAAATAAATTTATATAGATCTAGTAATTATTAAATCGAATTAGGTGTTCAACTTTATCTATCTATTGAGGACAGGATGATACCTGATTACTCTTATATGCTAGCAAGTTTTATGATATTTATCATATGACGAGTGATGATGGTATCATTGATGCTTTGTGGTGTCAGAGTGCTAACACTAGTACTAATATTGGAGTGTGGTATTATCCTAATGGAACTGAAGTACCTTTAATTGATGGAAACTTCACTGATCCATTAGCTCCTAGACCAGTGTACAGTAAGAGATTCAGTGGTCAGATTGCACTAGCTAGAAGAGGTGGACTATCAGGATATGAAGGTTTATACAAGTGTATCATTCCTGATGAGAATGGAGTTAATCAAACACTAGTGGTTGGAGCATATACTGATACTGGATACAATAACAATGGTATGTGACAAATATAGACTATAATTAATATACTTCTTTTACAGATGGTCCTGACTAGATAGACATGGCAAGGTATGAGGACACCAACAAACTAAATAAAAAAGTGTAGTTACCAGTAACTTTGGTCACTTTGACTACTCTGGTTTGAAGCTAGACATTGTGACTTATGCATAGGTTTAGATCTACATGATGCTTACAGGAACTACAGTTGTGCCACAGTCTGAGTGGTATCTCAATGAATCTGTAACTGTCAAATGATACGTGGCATGACTAATAGGTATAATAACCTGGTAAATTGGTAACTGAACAGTAACTTATAGTCTGGGTAACCTGGGAACTCAGTAACTATGTTAAATGGGTAACTTAGTAGCTTGGCAACTGGGTATTGGTCACTTGGTAACTCAGTAACTTGGTAACTCAGTAACTTGGTAACTCAGTAACTTGGTAACTTAGTAACTGGGTAACTTGGTAACTCAGTAACTGGGTAACTTGGTAACT
>NW_003546639.1:36060-37680 GCF_000090795.2 Amphimedon queenslandica | reverse complement strand
GAAGAGCACATCTACATTCGTTCAAATTTTACATATTTTATTAATTTTTGAATAAAATTTAATTTTAAAAATATTAAAATTTTTTCTTTGCCCATTAGCTCTTAACAAAAAAATTAAAATTAACAAAAATTTGAACGAATGTAGATGTGCGTGTTCTCTTCCAAAGAATCAACTCTAGCGCAGTGAAGACTAGCTCTTTCTTGTAACTGAATAGTGCATCATGGAGCAGAAAGACAGGGCTTTCATATGAACATGATGAATTGTTTGCCAGTTACTTCATTACTGAGCGAAAATAGGTGAACGACAATACATGGCGTCTATGCGAACTTGCACTGATGTGTTCGAAACTTCTACTAAAAAATTATTATAAAAACACAGCCAGGACTGATCTCTATGAAAGTTGTTACAGCTGTAGAGGAACATCTGATCTACAAGATAAAATTATAGCCACTGGCTTCTGATCACTGAACTGTGAGAAAAAGTGTTCGAATATCGATGGTGTGCGATAGTAGGTTGCTGACTCTAACTGGGTAACTTGGTTACTCAGTAACTCAGTAACTTGGTAACTTAGTAACTGGATAACTCAGTAACTGGGTAACTGGGTAACTTGGTAACTGGGTAACTCAGTAACTGGGTAATTGGGTAACTTGGTAACTCAGTAACTGGGTAACTATAGGTAACTTGGTAACTCAGTAACTGGGTAACTATAGGTATCTTGGTAACTTAGTAACTGGGTAACTATAGGTAACTTGGTAACTCAGTAACTGGGTAACTATAGGTATCTTGGTAACTCAGTAACTGGGTAACTTGGTAACTTGGTAACTCAGTAACTGGGTAAATGGGTAACTGGGTAACTCAGTAACTGCATGGGTAACTGGGTAACTTGGTAACTGGGTAACTTAGTAACTGGGTAACTTGTTAACTCAGTAACTTGGGTAACTATAGGTAACTTGGGTAACTTTAGGTAACTTGGTAACTGGGTAACTCAGCAACTGGGTAACTCAGTAACTTGGTAACTTAGTAACTTGGTAACTTAGTAACTGGGTAACTTGGTAACTCAGTAACTTGGTAACTTAGTAACTGGGTAACTTGGTAACTCAGTAACTTGGTAACTCAGTAACTTGGTAACTTGGTAACTCAGTAACTCAGTAACTTGGTAACTGGGTAACTCAGTAACTGGGTAAATGGGTAACTGGGTAACTCAGTAACTGCATGGGTAACTGGGTAACTTGGTAACTGGGTAACTATTGGTTACTTGGTAACTCAGTAACTTGGGTAACTATAGGTAACTTGGGTAACTGTGTGGTTTTATGATGTTTTTTTCTGTTATTATCTTATTATTATTCATTATTATTAACTAATTGATCATTTTTGTATAAAAGGAGACATTTTTGTTAGACTTAAGAGCGGGAGCGAGCGAGTGAGAGAGTTAGAGTGCGTGAGTGAGTGCATATTCATGTATTGTGGCTTTTTTGTCTCTCAATTTGCTCTGTTATTTCTGTATGATAATTGATTTGTTTTGAGAAAAGAGTTTGTTTTATTGAATGGTAAATATAACATATTTGACAGCCAGCAGAGAAGCGAGCTGCCTGAAGACTGACTGAATCCAGACTATAGCTG
>NW_003546639.1:27995-36050 GCF_000090795.2 Amphimedon queenslandica | reverse complement strand
TGTGACAGGATGTACCTTTTTTCTCCATCTGCAGTTCAGTGTAATGAAGTGATTAGTAATAATAATAATCACAAGGTGATTCACCTAGAGTCTTCATCTACTAATAGTACAGTATCTCTACTATCATCAACTAAACTGCATACACTAAACCTGAGGAGACTTGAGATATGGTACACTCCGTTAACTAATGATTGTATCCAGTACTTGTGTATACTACTAACTAATAATAAAACAATACAACAACTAGTCATCAGTGGCCGCTCCATTAGTGATAGAGGAGTTACTAATATCTGTCAAGCACTTGAACACAACTCTACACTTACCTCATTAGATCTTTATGAGAATCCACTTATCACTTCTACTAGTGGACAGGATCTTTCTCACCTCCTCCTCAATAACTCATCACTACTTGAACTGAATCTAAGGAAGACTTCATTGTCTACTGAGTCAATACTACTCATCCTCCAGTCACTAATGGATAATAAGAAGATAAGGAGACTCAGGCTAGACAATCGACACAAAGAGACTTGTATTAATACTTATCCTAACTATCACCTCATACAAGACAGAGTAGCCTGGAGCTTGTATCCACCAAATCCATGGTTTTAAGGTTTTTTCTTGACCCTTAGAGACAAAATGAGGCATTAATTATGATGAAGAAAAAGGTTTGTGAAGATCATACAGAAAGAAAAGACAGTACTCTTAGCTGAGAGCAAAGGAATTGAATACTAGTACATCCAGTTACTGTAGTGTTAAATTGTTAATTTAATTAATAATTGTAAAGCAATAGAGAGAAGACAAGATTACAATATTAACGTCACATCTCATTAGAAAGAGAGAGAGAATTAAAAAAAATAATAATAATAATAGTTAATGTGCACATGCAGTATCAGAGTGTACCAGTGGATCCTAATTTAGTGAGATCCATTGAACTAAATGAATGTCCATATCCTAATGCTTGTCTTTTAGTGGGAGGAGCTCTCATTGGAGTAGGAGGAAAAGGAGGAGCTACTGATAGTGTACAAGTATTGAGAGTAGAATCCTATGAGAGGAGAGAGAGGGAGGGAGGGTATGTCACTCATAGTATTCTTACTAATACTATATTACTTACAAGATCAGTAAATGATTCATCCATTGTGTCTCACTGATCAACATTTTTACTAATAATATAAATACAATATGTACCACAATAATATCATAATATGTCACTAGTCTCTCTCTATATAGTATTAGTAACGCGGTAGCGTTACTAAGTAGGATTCACCCCATTTCAAAATGGCTGCCACGACTTTTGCAGCCTTGCTGTACCGGGAAACAGTGGCGGATCTGGGTGCAAGTTAATGGTAGGGCCAGGAAGTGGGTGTGTCCACTTTTCAACCAGTCATTTTATGATTGGTCATTTTTATGATGGGTTTCAACAATTTCCTTATCTATGCAGTGCTTATAATACTCTTCAAGCACTTGTAAGTACTCTGGTGTGGCTTGTGGTTTGCTTTATCAAAACTTGAGGCAGGGAATTGTTTACATTGCATCTAATGAATCTCATTACTGACTTCTGATGCCCCGGCCATGGCCCGTCTGGGCCCGGGCCTAGTCTCGCTGGCCAGACCCTTGCCTCCCTGCGGGGGAAGGGTCTGGTACAATGCCTAATGTAGCTTTGTCCCAGTAACAGCCACGTGGGTGTTGATTAAGCGTGATGTTATCATGATGTAAGCATGATGTAGCATGAGTCATCAGTGTTAAACCACGCCCAGACCATGTGTTACCGTGTGTCATGGATAGATTAGATAAGGCTATAGTAGAAGCTGCTTGTTCACAAGGATTTCCATCACTGAAAGAGGAGCAGGCTCTTTGTATTCGAGAGTTCATGTTAGGTAGAGATGTTTTTGCCATTCTACCTACAGGATATGGCAAGACCACTTGTTTCTCTTGTTTGCCATCTGCTTTCAACCTGTATGAGAACAGAAGTCGAGACAACAATGCTATAATAATAGTCATATCACCACTCACAGCACTTATTTGCGATCAAGTGCAAGGGCTATTGAAACGTAATGTTAATGCTGGTTATTTGTGCTCTGAATCTACTGCTGATGTTATTCAAAATGTGAGAGATGGTGCCTATAGCATTGTTTATATGAGTCCAGAGCTGCTTGTAGAGAAATGGAGATCTCTTTTTTCTACTTCAGTGTACAAGAACAGGTTTGTAGGGCTAATCGTTGATGAAGCTCACTGTGTTGTTAAATGGTAAGATTCCGCATTATTCACTATATGATATTTCTTATCTTTATGACAATGCATTTTTTGTTTATAGGGGACTATCATTTAGAGATGCTTTTTCAAGACTGCAGGAGGTTCGAAGCGTAATGCCTTCTACAGTTAGAATCATGGCTTTAACTGCCACAGCAACACAGCCACTGAGGGAGAAGATTCAGGCCATTTTAGGAATGGCAGCACCGTACACAATAATACGTTCCCCTGACAAAATTAACATGAGGCTGAGTGTGATTCCTGAAAAGGGATTCAATGCATTTGAAGTTCCTACATTCTTCAATCTAATTTTGAGAGAGACTAAAACGAAGCTGACATCACTACCTCGAATCATCATATTTTGTAAAATTAAGAGCGATTGTTGGAAACTGTATTCTTACTTTAAGTTGTCTTTAGGGAAGTATTTTTGCCATCCTCCTGGAACTTCGGCTCATGTAGTGCAAGCACGTCTGGTTGACATGTTTTTCAAGGGCACTGATTCAGATGTGAAGAAAAGCATAATTGATAATTTTACAAAACCTTCACCATTAAGAATTGTCATATGTACAGACGCTTTTGGCATGGGCATTGATTGTAAGGATGTGAGGTGCATCATCCATTATGGTGTTCCTACAGACAAAGAGACATATGTCCAACAGATTGGAAGGGGAGGCAGGGAAGGTTTGGAATCGTATGCAATACTTGTACGATCGAAACGGCTGACTGATAACTGTGAACCTGAGGTTTTGGAGTACATCAATAACAAATGTCAATGTAGGCGAAATGTCTTGTTTCAGGATTTTGAAAATGTTGTTAGGGCTCCAGAGAATCATGGCTGTAAGTGTTGTGACATTTGCATCAGGAATTGTAATTGTAATCATTGCATAGAAAATTTATCACTAAATTATAGTTTTATTCCTGTTTTGTTTAATCAAAATACTTAATTTATTAATAATTTCAATTTAAAAGAGTAATGAATTAACTCAATTAAACAAACAACTTAAATGAACTTTATTTTTAATGAAAATAATTGTGCCTGTATCCATTTGTGAAACTTTTCATTGTACCTAAGTGATGAAACAGGATTAGTCTTTATCGATTGAAATGTAGCATGTTTTCTATTATCCTGATGATTAAATATATCTGCTTCAAGGAGTTCCTTTATAATTGCAGACTTGTCTTTCTCTGAGGAAGCAATGGAGTGAGAGCCTGAAATATCAGGAACAGATAAATCTTTGTCAAAATTCTCCAGTAAAGAGTTAATGATGCCAACGCAACGGCCTACCCGTTCTAGTGCTTCTTCAGAGAAATTACTTCCCAACATTTCTACAGACTGTTTGCAAATTCTGTTTAAATGTTCCAAGAACAGATCACACGGAATATTCCTACCGGGAATTCCATGTACATTAATGCATCTTGACCATACTAATTGTTGTGACTGCCTTGCTGTAAGAAAAAAATGGTATTGCCCCAATATATTCAAAGCCTCTTGGCAGTAGTTCTTTCTCTGACGGTGTTTAAAAATTATCATGAAGTAACGCCAGCATCTCAATATTCTGCTTCCATCTCCCTCCCTGATGGCATCACTAAACTCCATATAAAGAAGACCCTGTGACAATACAGCCACTGCGTATGACATGACGCCATCCTTTTCCACATCTTCATCTAAACTGTAATGAGCTAGAACATCAACATAGTTCAAACAAATGCTTCTTGTCACTTTATCCAGCACTTCCTTCCTTTCCTGTTTAGGCTTAGTCCACAAATCAGCAACCAGAAGATCATGAACAGGAGAATCAGATGCTGCTTCCATCTGAAAGAACTGCATGGCAGCAACAACTATATGACACTTCACAACTGTAACAAAAAAGTCTTCACAGGCATTGAAGTCATCTGCCGCCTTAGCAGAAATGTTACGCCGGTCTATAACATTCCGTAGGTGACACAGTGTTCCTTTTTCCAAAAAACTTTTCCCTTTGTACATCCATGCCCATATCATCTAAAGTAGCATGACATAAAATAAAATTATGTTGAAATTTTAATATACCTCCAGAAAAATCTTCTTAGCATGCCAGTCCTCACATACTGGTATTAGACCATCCAAACGCTCTGCAGCTATAGGACTGTTCCTTCTAGCAAATTTTGCAGACTCAGCCCTTTTTCTAGTTAATTGATCACCGCCCAAAAGAATTTCATGCGTGACATCAAACGATATTGTAGACCCGCTAACTCCGTCAACAACAGTACTGTGTTCAGTAGGAGCATAAGACTGAAGCTTCAGCATAATATCTATCATATCTTCAACTACATTTTCATTCTTAAAAATAACTCCAAGAGGAGTCTATAAGAACAATAACATGCAAATTAAATATTAAATAAGCACAATAACTTACAGTTTCAGACTTCTGTGACATTTCTGTATAGTAATCATGCTGTATGTGATTTACAACAACATCTTCGAAAGTGTCAGAAAAGAAAGAGAATTCAGCAACCAGAACACGACTTACAATGGTGGAGAAATTAGCTATAAGAGCCTCATCATCAGGCACCGATGGCAACAGGGTATCAATAGGCAACTGCAAAATAGGTTTTGAGTAAAAAGGGTTAGGGCACTGAGAGCAAGATGATAAATCAATCCTATCCTTTACAGCAAAACTGTTAAAGAAATGGAATGACCTTGTTTTACGGTCAATTCTTTGGTGGCGACGTGAAATATTCTTATCTAAGTTGTCTCCCACTATTTTGAACCCATACCACTGGCCTTGTCCTACTGAGCTAGATTCAATATTATCAGGGACAACTAATGGAAAAGAGTAATAATAGAAACAATATAATAACCAAGACTAATAATCCATATTCAACAAATAGTTTTATAGTACATGTTTGAAATGTTTATGTTTATGTACCTGACTCAGATGAAATGTTACTAAAGGAAGGTGGTGCTAGAGTATCATCAATGGATTCATTATCAAAGCAGATCTGCGTATTGCCATCATCTACATGTAAAACTTCACATGTTTGACTAGATGTGAAGATGTTGTCCTAAACAATGAGCTTTAATAATGAAAACTAAAAATAAACTTACAAAGTCATTAGTATCATTCATCTCTTCGCCATCGCTTTCATTATCCCAAGTGCTATGACAATTGGCATTCATTGCATCAAAATCATCAAACTATCAAAGAAAATTAATGATACGACCATACAATACATGTACACTAATAAGTAATTATTTCACCTGTTCAGCAGATTCAATATGGTATGAATTCTATCAAAAAGCAGACTAAAACACTGTAACCATAAGGTTTTACATACTTTAATAGGCATGTTGTTCTGTAAAATATTAGCCATGTAAGTTAAAACAAGTTGGTCATGGTTATCTCCAAGAGAAGTAAGGAGTCTGTACAGAGAATTCTTGCTCGTGCATAATGAAAGTTGATTAAGACGTGTGTATATCTGCCAAAAGAGTTTGCAAAATGCTGAGTTATCAAAGTATTCTACATTATCAGCTAACCATTGTTGATGAATGTCCAGCAAATAGAATAGAAGATATAAGTTTCTGAAATAGAGACATTGATTTATTATGATAATTAGATAGCAGACAAACTATCATACACAAAAACTGCAATCGATTTGGCCTGTGTGAGAGAGGGAATGAGTGACAGTGCTGGCTAATTTACTACACATGCTTCATTAACTAATTATTCCTTACCTTGGTGTTTTTGTTTGTGTACTTGTGTTTAACAAACTTAGTAGAATAGGACAGTGTTCCTTTATTTCTGAATAAATTGTAATCCACGGAAAATGTACGATATCACTCTTATTTGAAGACTTCTGTATAGAATTGACATTCATTGTAGCAAGCTTCTTCAATTCATATTTAAGCTGTTTTCCAGTGCCCACAGACAAGTACTTCATAACTTCAGTATCAGATAATGCTGATCGAGCGATACTCTTGGCGGAATTTTTCGTACGAGAGATTGTACGAATAAATGCTTTCCTTCTTGGGGTATTCAATAGATAAGACCTTTCACCACTGCTGTGGCCAACTGTCACCTATTGAGCATTTATAAATAATGGGAAAACAAAATTAAAACTCACAACTATAGGAGGAGAATCTGGTGGAGAAGCGATGCATCTCCTTTTTGGAGAAGGTGGTAAAGAACATTCTGAATGAGTGACTGTAGAAATTGGAGTTGCAGATTCACTAGGTAAGTTATGTGCCTGAGATGAGTTATAAGAAGCCAGTAGAGACACAGTAGCTGATGTAGCTTCATATAAACGTAAATCCTTTGCCTGGTGGGACAAGTAAACTTTAGAACAACTTCTACACACAAAAGAGACAGCAATAATGGCATCAAGGTCGACGTTCAGATTATTGGCAGTACATCTATCACGAAGATACTTTTTCAGGAACTCAGAAACAGTTGATGCCTTGACTCTGGCTCGCTTTACAGCAGCTTCTCCACAAGCCAAACACTTATCCTCAAGAGACGCCATTTTATCATGTGACTAAAGTGACGTTTGGGTGACGTAACGCTTACGTTTTGCAATAGGTACATTTGATTGGTTGCGTACGATTTTGGACGCAGGGACAAAGCTACATTAAGCATTGTACCAGACCCTTCCCCCGCAGGGAGGCAAGGGTCTGGCCAGCGAGACTAGCCCGGGCCCAGATCCGCCACTGCCAGGAAAACGAGCTCCTATGCTTACCAGACTTCTTAGAGGACCTTATCTCGACCAGAGGATTCCATTAGTACCACTAGCGTGTCTCTAAACCTTGTCTAAGAGGAAAATGAAAAATCGTCAAACGGGCCGTTTTGTTCAGTCCACTTATTTCGTCTTCATCATCTCCTGTCAATCAGTTAAGCAGGGGTATCGTAGTCTTTGACCAACGCTACAAGGCTAATTCTTACACTATTCTACTTCAGCTGGCCATGCGCAGGTCTACAACTTCTTAAATAACTCTAACAAAAAGAAAAATGCCCTCTCTCTATCGTTGCAGTAGTCCACTGTCCACTTACCTCATTCCGCCATTTTGTTAATAATTAAAAGAAGCATGTGCTCCAAAATGTAGGTGTGGTCGCGCATGCTCAGATCTGCCATAGATAATAGAGTAAATGAAAGGGATTGGCAACGGGGCGTAGCAACTAGTGATGGGCGGATTCTTTATCGATATAAACGATATTTTACGGAATCGATTTGAATCATTATCGAAATTTTTATGCAATTTTCATCGATCTATTGACCACGCCCATTTATTAAGGTTAAATAATTAATTTTAATAAGTAATTGCACTGTTGAACTGCAAGAAAGAAGCAACTGACCAGTTGTTAGCTCAGCCTACCCCAATCAGAAGAGAACCAAGCTCAAGAGCATGAAAATGATCTTCTCTCATGACAAGTACAGTTATATCTGTGCCAAAATCATTAGCCACACCCTTGACACACCCCCAAAATGAAGGTGTGGTTATCGTATCGTTAATAATCGATATTTCCTTTAAAAGTCCAATATCGATCGTTATCGAAAATTAAGAAAATGGGCCATATCGCCCATCACTAGTAGCAACAGGAAATGCGGGTTGGGTTACCACGTGACAACCATCAGTGTTTTGGTTGATTTCCCATCTCCTCCATTGGTGAAGTTGCTCTGGCAGGATTTCAAAGGAAATTTGTGCTGCTCCAGGATAGCGCTTGCTTTTGATATATAGCCTATTCCACATAGAATTTTTAGAGCTACCTGTAGCAAGGTTTTTATCTCCAAAAAGCCATTTTTCAACCAGTTAGAGTACACAAATCGCCTGTTTTT
>NW_003546639.1:24026-27504 GCF_000090795.2 Amphimedon queenslandica | reverse complement strand
ATTGATGGAAACTTCACTGATCCATTAGCTCCTAGACCAGTGTACAGTAAGAGATTCAGTGGTCAGATTGCACTAGCTAGAAGAGGTGGACTATCAGGATACGAAGGTTTATACAAGTGTATCATTCCTGATGAGAATGGAGTTAATCAAACACTAGTGGTTGGAGCATATACTGATACTGGATACAATAACAATCGTATGTGACAAATATAGACTATAATTAATGTACTTCTTTTACAGATGGTCCTGATGCTGATCCTACTATGCAGTTTTCTCTCCTCTCCACTAGTAGATTAGCTACTCCTCCAGTCTTCAGTCTCAGTTTCAATGTCTCTGATGGTCCTCCTACTACTGTCAATTGTTTAGTGAATGGGAATGGAATATCTACTGAACTGTCTCGTGTGATAGTGAATGGACCAGGATCTGTTACAAGAGTGACAGTAACAGTGAGACTGAGAGAAGCTGGTAACTATCAGTGTACTGTATCTAATGCCAGAGTTACTTCATCATTAAATATATTAGGTTAGTTGTTATTATCAAAAAATTCTTATTAATAAATGAATTTTTTAGTATCTGATACTCCAACTGGTTTAACTGCTACAAGATTAAGTACTGGTTTAGCTCATGTAAGACTCTCCTAGTCTACTGTATCAGGAGCTACTGGTTATGAGGTCTACTATCAACTGTCTAGTATTACTCCTGTTAGTGTAGGCACTACTACTTCAACAACAATTAATATAACATCAGGATTGATTCGAGGGATTACATACACTTTCTATGTAGTATCTTATGGATCAGTTTCTCTACTTAGTGGGAATGCTTCAGTTATGTTAACATTTAGTAAGCTATTTAAAAACATAAATAAGTCAATAATTGTTTTGCTTTAGGTGATCCTGTTGTTGATGATTTTATGGCTACACTAATTACAAGTACTTCCATTACATTAACATGGAGTCCACCAACTGCTGTAGTACCAATTAGTTATAATATTAATATGAGATGTAGGAGAGTATGTGAATCATCAGTCACTAGTAGTAGTGAAACATCAGTTTCATCACCACATACTTCAACTGGTATACCTCCTTACAGTCAATGTACCTTTGATCTTATTGGAGTATATGGAGCTGAGCACAATATAGCTGAATTGACTATGGCTTATTCAGCTGAAACACTTTCAATTGGTAAGACAATAATTGTTATTGATAGTTATTTGTCCTTTTCACTATCATTTAGCTCCTACTGCACCAGTGGGTGATATTATATTCTCATCAGTAGAGTCAGTGTCAATGACTGTCTCATGGGATGAAGTACCTTGCAATGGAAGGAATGGACCAATCACTGGATACTACCTCACATACACTAACATCACTTCAAACACTAGTTATACTGTTAATATCACTGGAGGAGACAACAGAATGTATAATCTCACAGGATTAATACCATATACTAACTATACTGTGAGTATAATACCTTATAATTATAATATGAATGGACCAGCTAGACAAGAAATACAATTATCTGCTGAATCAAGTAAGTCAATGAGATATTGATCAGTTTAACATGATCTTAACACAGTTCCTGGTGTGATATCTGATCTAAAAAGTTCAATGCCACCAACTGAAATAATTATTGCATGGAATCCTCCTACAATACCTAATGGTATCATTACAGTATATGAGATAAGATATAGAGAGTCTACCAGTAGAGAGTCTACCAGTACTGGTCCATACAATATAACTAACACTATATACTAACACTTATTACAGTATAGTAGGATTGATACCTAATACTAGTTATACTATTGGAGTGAGAGCATATACTAGTATTGGACCAGGAGAATGGACTGATAGATAATATACTACTATTGAAATACGTAAGAAATTATTGATAATACTAGTCTATGATGATGTTTTTAAATTTTAGCTGTCATTGAAACCTTTTCTATAACAAAGCTCAATTCTACAGCAGTGAGGGCTGAGTGGAGTTTTGTTTCTGGAGCTAATCATTATACTGTCTATTATGAGTCAACCAGCAGCTCCTCAAGAAAGAAGAGACAAGTAGAGACAGGAATGAGAGTATTCCCAGGTGATACTATACTGAAGGTCTAATAGGAGGATTAGATCCTAATCTGAACTACTTGTTCTCTATATCTACATCATTTAATGTTAATGGAATCATTTATGAAGGAGAGAGGACTCAACCAATACCACCTAGTAATGCTATTCTAACTCACTACATGAATAATACTCAGTTCATATATTTAGGTATTACTCTAACTCCTACTATTGTATCAAGCACTTCATCAGTCATTAGTGTTACAGGATCATCAACAAGTAAGACAGTATATACTAATAGATCTATACGTATTATAGTCACTTTGTTTAAAGCAATCAGGTCAAGTTTTTATTTTGTGTTGTTATGTAACAATCATAACTAAGCATTAACCAGTATGTCATGATTAAAAGAAGAAAAAACATAATTAATAGCTATTTTAATGATAGTGATAATTTAACAGTTTTCTGCTGTTTCTGTTCAGTTTTTCATCCTACAATATCAAGTACTGTAACTACTGCCGAAACTACTGTAACTACCACTGGATTGATCATTGGTGTGACTGTTGTCTATATACCCATCATAGCACTGGCTGTATTGGTAATTGTTTTGCATGTGAAAAGAACAGACCAAAAGAGGTAAATGAACATTCATTACAATGACATTTTTAAAGTTATGGCTTATAGAAAACCAGAGAATAACATTGCATTGCAAAGCATTCCAACTTATGCTACAATTGATTTTAAAGCAAAGTTAGTTACTGCATTAATTGAAAATAAAATACATTAATGAATAGATCATCGAACAGTCCTGAGACTCCTGAATATGAAGTACCACATTTTAAATAATGTTCACACTTGTCTTTTATCATACACACTATTAGTGATGCAAATAAACATATATTTAATGCTACCACTTAAATTAATGCATATTGCGTTTGTGTTATAGCTATAAAAATATTTATGTTAGTTGAAAGACAATAGTTTTAAGTGAAAAAGGGCAAATGGAGCAATAAAAAATTTTTTTATATGAGCAAAGAAGGAAATTTTGAGCTTAATACATGGTCGATATACAAAGCTGAACTTCTAAAATTTTTAAAAGAGCAAGCCTCATTTTTTTTCCCCAGAGAATGAATTTTTGGAATGTTTTTATTCTTGTAATTTGTGTTAAACCACAATGCATATAAAATTATCACTTCAAAATGTTTGTTTACACAAGTGTACTTTGACCTGATTTTTGAACAACTTTAAAAATTTAAACTTTATCAAAACTATCATCTCAAACTTTCTACACAACATAAGAACATCTTCATGCCAAGCATCTTTTGCAAATCTTAAAGAGGGCGTAGCTCATTGACTGGGCGTGGCTTTCATAACAATATTCATTATTTTTATTAAATTAAGATAGTAAAATACACTTTTGTGCC
>NW_003546639.1:21236-23866 GCF_000090795.2 Amphimedon queenslandica | reverse complement strand
TAACAATATTCATTATTTTTATTAAATTAAGATAGTAAAATACACTTTTGTGCCAACAACTGATCATGAAAGGTCACATGATTCTGTTAGCTTAACAATAGAATCTACATTGAAAAGAAAAATGGCATTCTCAAGCAGGTCTTGTTTTCTATTGCTCCTACTGGTTCAACTGATGACTGTATCTGGACAAGCACCTTCCATCCTACCCAGTAATGGTAAGAAATAAATTTTGGTAACAAATACTAGACTATATACTCATATCTAGGTGTTCGACTGTACCTAGCTTATGAGGACAGGATAATACCTGATTACTCTATGATATATGCTAGCCAGTTTTACAATACTGATCAGAATAATGATGTTAATGATATCAATGATGCTTTGTGGTGTCAGAGTGCTAACAATGCTACTACTTTTGGAGTGTGGTATTATCCTAATGGAACTGAAGTACCTTTATTTAATGGAGACTTTGCTGATTCATCAGGAGTTCCTCAACCATTGTTCACCAAGAGATTCAGTGGTCAGATTGCACTAGCTAGAAGTGCTGGACTATCAGGATATGAAGGTTTATACAAGTGTATCATTCCTGATGAGAATGGAGTGAATCAAACACTAGTGGTTGGAGCATATACTGATACTGGATACAATAACAATGGTATGTGATGAATATAGACTATAATTAATGTACTTCTTTTACAGATGGTCCTGATGCTGATCCTACCATGCAGTTCTCTCTCCTCTCCACTAGTAGATTAGCTACTCCTCCAGTCTTCAGTCTCAGTTTCAATGTCTCTGATGGTCCTCCTACTACTGTCAGTTGTTCAGTGAATGGGAATGGAATATCTACTGAACTGTCTCGTGTGATAGTGAATGGACCAGGATCTGTTACAAGAGTGAGAGTAACAGTGAGACTGAGAGAAGCTGGTAACTATCAGTGTATTGTATTTAATGACAGAGTAACTGATGGTACTAATGGTAATATTGGAGGTGTTCAGGCTTTAAGTAGTAGCACAGTATTGAGTTTACCAGGTTTGTTATTTATTATGTATTTACAATCTTTCTCTCATACAGTATCTGATACTCCAACTGGTTTAACTGCTACAAGATTAAGTACTGGTTTAGCTCATGTAAGACTCTCCTGGTCTACTGTATCAGGAGCTACTGGTTATGAGGCCTACAGTCAATTCTCAACTTTAACTCCTGTTAGTGTAGGCACTACTGCTTCAACAACAATCAATATAACATCAGGATTGTTTCAAGGGCTTACCTACACTTTCTATGTAGTATCTTATAGATCAGCTTCTGTACCTAGTGGTAATGCTTCAGTAATGATAATATTTAGTAAGTTATTGAATAAGTCATACCATATATATATATATATATATAGCTCCAAATTATTGTCAGTCAAAAATCTCAATTTCTTGTTAAAATTAATTTTTGTCATTTTCTATTAACATTTGGAGCCATATGATATAACATAATTATTTTAGGTGATCCAGTAGTTAATGATTTTATGGCTACTCTAATGACAACCTCTGCCATTACATTAACATGGAGTCCACCAACCCCTATAATACCAATTAGTTATATCATTGTTAGAAATTGTAGGAGAATATGTGAATCATCAAAAACTGGTACTAGTGAAACATCAGTTTCATCACCACATACTTCAACTGGTATACCTCCTTACAGTCAATGTGGCTTTAATCTTATTGGAGTATATGACATTACAGCTGATTTGACTACAGATTATTCAGCTGAAACACTTTCAACTGGTACGATAATAATTGATAGTGATAGTTACTTGTCAATTTCATTATTAATCTTCTAGCCCCTACTGCACCAGTGGGTGATATTATATTCTCATCAGTAGAGTCAGTGTCAATGACTGTCTCATGGGATGAAGTACCTTGCAATGGAAGGAATGGACCAATCACTGGATACTACCTCACATACACTAACATCACTTCAAACACTAGTTATACTGTTAATATCACTGGAGGAGACAACAGAATATATAATTTCACTGGATTAATACCATATACTAACTATACTGTGAGTATAATACCTTATAATTATAATATGAATGGACCAGGTAGACAAGAAATACAATTAACTGCTGAATCAAGTAAGTCAATGAGATATTGATCAGTTTAACATGGTCTTAACACAGTTCCTGGTGTGATATCTAATCCAATACTTTCAAGGCCACCAACTGAAATTATTATTACATGGAATCCTCCTACAATACCTAATGGTATCATTACAGTATATGAGATAAGATATAGAGAGTCTACCAGTACTGGTCCATACAATGTAACTAACACTACTAACACTTATTACAGTATAGTAGGATTGATACCTAATACTAGTTATATTATTGGAGTGAGAGCATATACTAGTATTGGACCAGGAGAATGGACTGATAGAGAATATGTTACTGCTGAAATACGTAAGAAATTATTGTTTCTCTAATTGTATACCGGTATTATTTTTTTATTTAGCTATCATTCAAACCTTCTCTATTACAAAGTTCAATTCTACAGCAGTGAGGGCTGAGTGGAGTTTCGTTTCTGGAGCTAGTCATTATACTGTCTATTATGAGTCAACCAGTAGCTCCTCAAGAAAGA